>NC_080382.1:35474575-35774575 GCF_014773155.1 Arachis stenosperma
TCAGGTATTTTCTGGCTGAATTGAGGGACCTGAGCAAAAATCTGATTCAGAGACTGAAAAGGACTACAGATGCTGTTGGATTCTGACCTCCCTGCACTCGAAGTGGATTTTCTGGAGCTACGGAAGCCCAATTGGCGCGCTCTCAACGGCGTTGGAAAGTAGACATCCTGGGCTTTCCAGCAATATTTGATAATCCATACTTTGCCCAAGATTTGATGGCCCAAACCGGCGTTCAAAGTCACCTTTAGATTTCCCAGCGTTAAACGCCGGAACTGGCACCTAAATGGGAGTTAAACGCCCAAACTGGCATAAAAGCTGGCGTTTAACTCCAAGAAGAGTCTCTACACGAAAAATGCTTCATTGCTCAGCCCAAGCACACACCAAGTGGGCCCAGAAGTGGATTTTTATGTCATTTACTCATCTCTGTACACCCTAGGCTACTAGTTTTCTATATATAGGACCTTTTACTATTGTATTTTCATCTTGGTTCTTCTGGTTCCCTCTTTGGGACCGAAACCAATGATCACTCTTGTTCTTATGTATTTTCAACGGTGGAGTTTCTACACAACATAGATTAAGGTGTGGAGCTCTGCTGTACCTCGAGTATTAATGCAATTACTATTGTTCTTCTATTCAATTCCGCTTGTTCTTTGTCCAAGATATCACTTGTTCTTCAACTTGATGAATGTGATGATCCGTGACACTCATCATCATTCTCACTCATGAACAAAGTGACTGACAACCACTCTTGTTCTACAAGCATACGAGGCTCTAGTGAATATCTCTTGGATTCCTGATACACGATGCATGGTTGATCGCCTGACAACCGAGTGCTCGCCTGACAAACGAGCCAGCCATTCCGTGAGATCAGAGTCTTCGTGGTATAGGCGAGAACTGATGGCGGCATTCAAGAGAATCCGGAAGGTCTAACCTTGTCTGTGGTATTCTGAGTAGGATTCAATGATTGAATGACTGTGACGTGCTTCAAACTCCTAGCAGGCGGGGCGTTAGTGACAGACGCAAAAGAATCGTTGGATTCTATTCCGGCCTGACCGAGAACCGACAGCTGATTAGCCATATGCTGTGACAGAGCATAGGAACGTTTTCACTGAAAGGATGGGAGGTAGCCACTGACAACGGTGAAACCCTTGCATAAGCTTGCCATGGAAAGGAGTAAGATGGATTGGATGAAGACAGTAGGAAAGCAGAGAGACGGAAGGGAAGGCATCTTCATACGCTTATCTGAAGTTCTCACCAATGATATACATAAGTATCTCTATCTTTATCTTTATGCTTTATTCATCATCTATACCCATTTGAGTCTGCCTGACTGAGATTTACAAGGTGACCATAGCTTGCTTCATACCAACAATCTCCGTGGGATCGACCCTTACTCGCGTAAGGTTTATTACTTGGACGACCCAGTGCACTTGCTGGTTAGTTGTGCAAAGTTGTGTAGTGATAACAATTTCGCGCACCAGCTGAGCAATGAAGCATTTTCATGTAGAGACTCTTCTTGGAGTTAAACGCCAGCTTTTATGCCATTTTGGGCGTTTAACTCCCATTTAGGTGCCAGTTCCGGCGTTTAACGCTGAGAATTTTGAGGGTGACTTTGAACGCCGGTTTGGGCCATCAAATCTTGGGCAAAGTATGGACTATCATATATTGCTGGAAAGCCCAGGATGTCTACTTTCCAACGCCGTTAAGAGCGCGCCAATTGAGCTTCTGAAGCTCCAGAAAATCCACTTCGAGTGCAGGGAGGTCAGAATCCAACAGCATCTGCAGTCCTTTTCAGTCTCTGGATCAGATTTTTGCTCAGGTCCCTCAATTTCAGCCAGAAAATACCTGAAATCACAGAAAAACACACAAACTCATAGTAAAGTCCAGAAAAGTGAATTTTAACTAAAAACAAATAAAAATATACTAAAAACTCAACTCAAACTACTAAAATCATACTAAAAACAATGCCAAAAAGCGTACAAATTATCCGCTGATCACAACACCAAACTTAAATTGTTGCTTGTCCCCAAGCAACTGAAAATCAAATAAGATAAAAAGAAGAGAATATGCAATGAATTCCAAAAACATCTATGAAGATCAGTATTAATTAGATGAGCGGGGCTTTTAGCTTTTTGCCTCTGAACAGTTTTGGCATCTCACTCTATCCTTTGAAATTCAGAATGATTGGCTTCCTTAGGAACTCAGAATCCAGATAGTGTCATTGATTCTCCTAGTTAAGTACGATGATTCTTGAACACAGCTACTTATTGAGTCTTGGCCGTGGCCCAAAGCACTCTGTCTTCCAGTATTACCACCGGATGTATACATGCCACAGACACATAATTGGGTGAACCTTTTCAGATTGTGACTCAGCTTTGCTAGAGTCCCCAATTAGAGGTGTCCAGGGTTCTTAAGCACACTCTTTTTGCCTTGGATCACAGCTTTATTTCTTTCTTTTTCTTTTTTTCTTTCTCTTTTTTTTTCGTTTTTCTCCTTCTTTTTTCTTTTTTTTTTGTATTCACTGCTTTTTCTTGCTTCAAGAACCATTTTTATGATTTTTCAGATCCTCAGTAACATGTCTCCTTTTTCATCATTCTTTCAAGAGCCAACATTCATGAACAACAAATTCAAAAGACATATGCACTGTTTAAGCATACATTCATAAAACAAAAGTGTTGCCACCACATCAAAGTAATTAAACTGTTATAAAATTCAAAATTCATGCAATTCTTTTCTTTTTCAATTAAGAACATTGTTTATTTAAGAAAGGTGATGGATTCATAGGACATTCATAACTTTAAGGCATAGACACTAAGACACTAATGATCATAAGACACAAACATAGATAAACATAAGCACTAAAATTCGAAAAACAAGAAAATAAAGAACAAGGAGATTAAAGAACGAGTCCACCTTAGTGATGGCGGCTTGTTCTTCCTCTTGAAGGTCTTATGGAGTGCTTGAACTCCTCAATGTCTCTTCCTTGTCTTTGTTGCTCCTCTCTCATGATTCTTTGATCTTCTCTAATTTCATGGAGGAGGATGGAATGTTCTTGGTGCTCCACCCTTAGTTGTCCCATGTTGGAACTCAATTCTCCTAGGGAGGTGTTCAGTTGCTCCCAATAATCTTGTGGAGGAAAGTGCATCCCTTGAGGCATCTCAGGGATCTCATGATGAGAGGGGTCTCTTGTTTGCTCCATCCTCTTCTTAGTAATGGGCTTGTCCTCATCAATGAGGATGTCTCCCTCTATGTCAACTCCCACTGAATAACAGAGGTGACAAATGAGATGAGGAAAGGCTAACCTTGCCAAGGTAGAGGACTTGTCCGCCACCTTATAAAGTTCTTGGGCTATAACCTCATGAACTTCCACTTCTTCTCCAATCATGATGCTATGAATCATGATGGCCCGGTCTAGAGTAACTTCGGACCGGTTGCTAGTGGGAATGATTGAGCGTTGGATAAACTCCAACCATCCTCTAGCCACGGGCTTGAGGTCATGCCTTCTCAATTGAACCGGCTTCCCTCTTGAATCTCTCTTCCATTGGGCGCCCTCTTCACAAATGTCAGTGAGGACTTGGTCCAACCTTTGATCAAAGTTGACCCTTCTTGTGTAAGGATGTTCATCTCCTTGCATCATAGGCAAGTTGAATGCCAACCTCACATTTTCCGGACTAAAATCCAAGTATTTCCCCCGAACCATAGTAAGCCAATTCTTTGGATCCGGGTTCACACTTTGATCATGGTTCTTGGTGATCCATGCATTGGCATAGAACTCTTGAACCATTAAGATTCCAACTTGTTGAATGGGGTTGGTAAGAACTTCCCAACCTCTTCTTCGGATCTCATGTCGGATCTCCGGATATTCACTCTTTTTGAGTGAAAAAGGGACCTCGGGGATCACCTTCTTCAAGGCCACAACTTCATAGAAGTGGTCTTGATGCACCCTTGAGATGAATCTCTCCATCTCCCATGACTCGGAGGTGGAAGCTTTTGCCTTCCCTTTCCTCTTTCTAGAGGTTTCTCCGGCCTTGGATGCCATAAATGGTTATGGAAAAACAAAAAGCAATGCTTTCACCACACCAAACTTAAAAGGTTTGCTCGTCCTCGAGCAAAAGAAGAAAGAAGAGAGTAGAAGAAGAATAAATGAGGAAGAAGGGAGTGGCTTTGTGTTCGGCCAAAGAGGGGGAGAAGTGGTGTTTAGGTCGTGTGAAAATGAAGGGGTGAAGAAGGGTTTATATAGGAGAGAGGGGGGTCATGGTTCGGTCATGTATGGGTAGGTTTGGGAGGGAAAGTGGTTTGAATTTGAAAGGTGAGGTAGGTGGGATTTTATGAAGGATGGATATGAGTGGTGAAGAGAAAGATGGGATTTGATAGGTGAGGGGTTTTGGGGGAAGAGGTATTGAGGTGATTGGTGAATGGGTGAAGAAGAGAGAGAGTGGTGGGGTTGGTGGGGATCCTGTGGGGTCCACAGATCCTGAGGTGTCAAGGAAAAGTCATCCTTGCACCAAATGGCATGCAAAACCACGTTTTGAGCCAATTTTGGCGTTAAACGCCGGGCTGGTGCCCATTTCTGGCGTTTAACGCCAGGTTCTTGCCCTTTTCTGGCGTTTAACGCCAGTCTGGTGCCCCTTTCTGGCGTTAAACGCCCAGAATGGTGCCAGACTGGGCGTTAAACGCCCACCTGCTAGTCTTACTGGCGTTTAAACGCCAGTAAGTTCTTCCTCCAGGGTGTGCTATTTTTTTTCCTGTTTTTCATTCTGTTTTTGCTTTTTCAATTGATTTTGTGACTTCTTATGATCATCAACCTACAAAAAAAACATAAAATAACAAAAGAAAATAGATAAAATATAACATTGGGTTGCCTCCCAACAATCGCTTCTTTAATGTCAGTAGCTTGACAGAGGGCTCTCATGGAGCCTCACAGATACTCAGAGCAATGTTGGAACCTCCCAACACCAAACTTAGAGTTTGAATGTGGGGGTTCAACACCAAACTTAGAGTTTGGTTGTGGCCTCCCAACACCAAACTTAGAGTTTGACTGTGGGGGCTCTGCTTGACTCTGAATTGAGAGAAGCTCTTCATGCTTCCTCTCCATGGTGACAGAGGGATATCCTTGAGCCTTAAACACAAAGGATTCTTCATTCACTTGAATGATCAGTTCACCTCCATCAACATCAATCACAGCCTTTGCTGTGGCTAGGAAGGGTCTGCCAAGGATGATAGATTCATCCATGCACTTCCCAGTCTCTAGGACTATGAAATCAGCAGGGATGTAATGGTCTTCAATCTTCACCAAAACATCCTTTACAAGTCCATAAGCTTGTTTTCTTGAGTTGTCTGCCATCTCTAGTGAGATTCTTGCAGCTTGTACCTCAAATATCCCTAGCTTCTCCATTACAGAGAGAGGTATGAGGTTTACACTTGACCCTAAGTGGTGGACGAAATTGTGATTCCTTCTTTTTTAATTCGAAACAATCCCCGGTAATGTCTCCAAAAACTTGGTGCACAAAACCATGGGGTAAAATCATGTACACAAAAACTATTGTGTCTCTTGTTCATTCACAATCCCGTTCAACTAACCAGCAAGTGTACTGGGTCGTCCAAGTAATACCTTACGTGAGTAAGGGTCGAATCCACAGAGATTGTTGGTATGAAGCAAGCTATGGTCACTTTGTAAATCTCAGTTAGGCACATTAACTAATTTAAGAGATTACTGGATTAAATTTGATTAATAAAAATAAACAGAAAATAAAAGGGATAGAAATACTTATGTAAATCAAGAGTGGGAATTTCAGATAAGCGTATGGAGATGCTGTGTTCCTCTTTGAAACTCTGCTTCACTATTCTCTCTTCCAATCCTTCTTACTCCTTTCCATGGCAAGCTTTGTGTAGGGCATCACCGTTGTCAGTGGTTACATCCCATCCTCGCAGTGAAAGCTAATGCTCACGCACTCTGTCACAGTACGGCCAATCACCGGTCGGTTCCCTCCCCTACTGGAATAGAATCCCTCTTTTGCGTCTGTCACTAACGCCCAGCAGGTTACAGGTTTGAAGCTCGTCACAGTCATTCAATCCTAGAATCCTACTCGGAATACCATAGACAAGGTTTAGACTTTCCGGATCCTCATGAATGCCGCCATCTATCTAACTTATACCACGAAGATTCTGTTGGGGAATCTAAGAGATACACATTCAAGCTCTGTTGCATGTAGAACGGAAGTGGTTGTCAATCATGCGCGTTCATGAGTGAGAATGATGATGAGGGTTATCCAACTCATCACATTCATCATGTTCTTGGGTACGAATGAATATCTTGGAATAAGAATAAATGAAGTTTATAAGATTATAAATAGTAATTGCATTGAAACTTGAGGTACAGCAGAGCTCCACACCCTTAATCTATGGTGTGTAGAAACTCCACTGTTGAAAATACATAAGTGAAAGGTTCAGGCATGGCCGAGAGGCCAGCCCCCAAAACGTGATCACTAGATCAAAATACAATCCAGGATGAAATTATGATAGTTAAATGTCTTATTTATAATAAACTAGCTCCTAGGGTTTACATGAGTAAGTAATTGATGCATAAATCCACTTCCGGGGCCCACTTGGTGTATGTTTGGGCTGAGCTTGATCAATCCACGAGCTGAGGCTTCTCTTGGAGTTGAATTTCGAGTTATGATGTGTTTTGGGCGTTCAACTCCGGATCATGACGTTTTTCTGGCGTTTAACTTCGGATAGCAGCATGTACTTGGCGTTCAACGCCAAGTTACGTCGTCATTCTTCGAATAAAGTATGGACTATTATATATTTCTGGAAAGCTCTGGATGTCTACTTTTCAACGCCGTTGAGAGCGCGCCATTTGGAGTTCTGTAGCTCCAGAAAATCCATTTTGAGTGCAGGGAGGTCAGATTCCAACAGCATCAGCAGTCCTTTTGTCAGCCTTTTTCAGAGTTTTGCTCAAGTCCCTCAATTTCAGTCAGAATTTACCTGAAATCACAGAAAAACACACAAACTCATAGTAAAGTCCAGAAATGTGAATTTAACATAAAAACTAATGAAAACATCCCTAAAAGTAGCTTGAACTTACTAAAAACTACCTAAAAACAATGCCAAAAAGCGTATAAATTATCCGCTCATCACAACACCAAACTTAAATTGTTGCTTGTCCCCAAGCAACTGAAAATCAAATAGGATAAAAAGAAGAGAATATACTATAAATTCAGAAATATCAATGAATATTAATTATAATTAAATGAGCGGACTTGTAGCTTTTTGCTTCTGAATAGTTTTGGCATCTCACTTTTTCCTTTGAAGTTCAGAATGATTGGCTTCTCTAGGAACTTAGAATTTCGGATAGTGTTACTGACTTTCCTAGTTAAGCATGTTGATTCTTGAACACAGCTACTTATGAGTCTTGGCCGTGGCCCTAAGCACTTTGTTTTCCAGTATTACCACCGGATACATAAATGCCACAGACACATAACTGGGTGAACCTTTTTCAGATTGTGACTTAGCTTTGCTAAAGTCCCCAGTTAGTGGTGTCCAGAGCTCTTAAGCACACTCTTTTGCCTTGGATCACGACTTTAACCACTTAGTCTCAAGCTTTTTGCTTGGACCTTCATGACACAAGCACATGGTTAGGGACAGCTTGATTTAGCCGCTTAGGCCTAGATTTTATTTCCTTGGGCCCTCCTATCCATTGATGCTCAAAGCCTTGGATCCTTTTTACCCTTGCCTTTTGGTTTTAAGGGCTATTGGCTTTTTCTACTGCTCCTTCTTTTTCTATATACTCTTTTTTTTTTCGAATGCTTCTTCTTTTTCACTGCTTTTTCTTGCTTCAAGAATCAATTTCATGATTTTTCAGATCCTCAATAACATTTCTCTTTGTTCATCATTCTTTCAAGAGCCAACAATTTTAACATTCATAAACAACAAGATCAAAAGACATATGCACTGTTCAAGCATTCATTCAGAAAACAAAAAGTATTGTCACCACATCAATATAATTAAACTAAATTCAAGGATAAATTTGAAATTCATGTACTTCTTGTTCTTTTGAATTAAAACATTTTTCTTTTTAAGAGAGGTGAAGGATTTATAGAATTTATTCATAGCTTTAAGACATAGTTACTACATACTAATGATCATGTAATAGATAAACATATAAAAAACGAAAAGTAGGAAAAAAAAATTTTAGAACAAGGAATGAGTCCACCTGAGTGAGGGTGGCGCCTTCTTGAAGATCCAATGGTGCTTTTTTGAGCTTCTTTATGTCTCTTCCTTGCTTCTGTTGCATGATTCCTAGTGATTTTGGTGTTTTTATCATTAGTTGCTTCCAATATTTGTGTGGAGGACAACTTATCCCCTGAGGTATCTCAAGGATCTCTTGATTTGCAGCCACATGTTCTACCACTGAGCTATGACGGCTTTATATGAGTCTTTCCATCTCCCATGACTCGGAGGTGGAAGCTTTTTGTCTTTCCTTTTTGTCTTTTTTTTTCTTCTTTTTTTTTTTGAGGTTTCTCTGAATTGTTGATTTTTTTGTTTCTCTTGACTTCCTCTTCAGAGTCCTTTCAGGTTCATGATCTGCTTCAATAAGAATGTTCTTGTCCTTGCTCCTGCTCACATAGGGAAGAAGAGAACAAGAAAAGAAAGAGGAATCCTCTATGTCACAGTAAAGAGGTTCCTTATTGTTAGTAGAAGAAGAAGGGAATAAAAGTGGAGAATCCAATCACAATGGTGAGGATAGAGGCAGTCATTGGAGATGAAGAGAGGTGAAGAGAAGTGTTAGTAAATAAATAAAATAAATAGAAAGAGATGAGAGGGAGAGAAATTCGAAAAAAATTTTGAAAAGAGGTTAGTGATTTTCGAAAATTAAAGATAAGATATAATTAAAATTAAAATTTAAAACAATTAATTAATTAAAAAGAATTTTTGAAAAACAGGGAGGTATTTTCGAAAATTAGAGAGGGAAAAGTAGTTAGGTGGTTTTGAAAAAGATAAGAAACAAACAAAAAATTAATTAGTTAGTTGATTGAAAAAGATTTGAAATTTTATTTTTAAAAAGATAAGAAGATAAGAAGATAGATAAGATATTTTTTTGAAATCAAAATTTTGAAAAAGATAAAATTTTGAAAAAGATAAGATAAAAAGATAAGATAGATAAGATATGGTTGAAAAAGATTTAATTTTAAAATTAAAATTAATTACTTAACGAACAAGAAATTAAAAGATAAGATTCTAGAATTTAAAGATTGAACCTTTCTTAACAAGAAAGTAACAAACTTAAAATTTTTGAATCAAAACATTAATTTTTGATGTAATTTTCGAAAATATGATGTAAAGATAAGAAAAATATTTTGAAAATATTTTGAAAAAGATTTTTGAAATTTTCGAAAATGATGAAAAAATGGAAAAGATATGATTTTTGAAAAAGATTTTTAAAAGATAAGATTTAAAAAGATAAGATATTTTTTTATTTTTGAATTTTTTTTTTATGAGAGAGAAAAACACTAAAAATACTCAATGCATGAAAATTTTGGATCAAAACACATGATGCATGCAAGAACACTATGAATGTCAAGATGAACACCAAGAACACTTTGAAGATCATGATGAACATCAAGAACATATTTTTGAAAAATTTTCAAGAAAAGAAAACATGCAAGACACCAAACTTAGAAATTTTTCATGTTTAGACTCTATGAATGCAAGAATGCATATGAAAAACAACATACAACACAAAACAAGAAAATATGAAGATCAAACAAGAAAGTTCATCAAGAACAACTTGAAGATCATGATGAATGCTATGAATGCATGAATTTTTCGAAAATTTTATGCAAGAAAAAGATGAACATGCAATTGACACCAAACTTATGACTTGACACAAGACTCAAACAAGAAACACAAAATATTTTTGATTTTTATGATTTTCTAATTTTTTTTGTATTTTATTTGATTTTTTTTTCGTAAAATATATAGGAAAAATAAAATAAGAAATTCAAAATTTTTAATATGAATTCCAGGAATCTTCGCAATGTTAGTTTAAAGCTTCAGTCCAGGAATTAGACATGGCTTCATAGCCAGCCAAGCTTTTGTGAAAGCCCCGGTCCAAAACACTAGACATGGCCAATGGCCAGCCAAGCTTTAGCATGTAACATCAGAATATCCTGCTCATTACTTATCAAATATGTAACTTGCCTCTATGCTGATGGTTTGGAAGCCTCAGTCCAAAATAATTTAGACATGGCTTTACAGCCAGCCAGGCTTCACATGTTTCATGAAACTCTAGAATGCATATTAAAAAATTTTTTTTGAATAATTTTCGAAAAAAAAAGGGAGAAGATTTTGAAAAGATTTTCGAAAAATTTTTTTTTTAATAAAATAAAAATTACCTAATCTGAGCAACAAGATGAACCGTCAGTTGTCCATACTCGAACAATCCCCGACAACGGCGCCAAAAACTTGGTGGACGAAATTGTGATTCCTTCTTTTTTAATTCGAAACAATCCCCGGTAATGGCTCCAAAAATTTGGTGCACAAAACCATGGGGTAAAATCATGTACACAAAAACTATTGTGTCTCTTGTTCATTCACAATCCCGTTCAACTAACCAGCAAGTGTACTGGGTCGTCCAAGTAATACCTTACATGAGTAAGGGTCGAATCCACAGAGATTGTTGGTATGAAGTGAGCTATGGTCACTTTGTAAATCTCAGTTAGGCACATTAACTAATTTAAGAGATTATTGGATTAAATTTGATTAATAAAAATAAACAGAAAATAAAAGGGATAGAAATACTTATGTAAATCAAGAGTGGGAATTTCAGATAAGCGTATGGAGATGCTGTGTTCCTCTTTGAAACTCTGCTTCACTATTCTCTCTTCCAATCCTTCTTACTCCTTTCCATGGCAAGCTTTGTGTAGGGCATCACCGTTGTCAGTGGCTACATCCCATCCTCGCAGTGAAAGCTAATGCTCACGCACTCTGTCACAGTACGGCCAATCACCGGTCGGTTCCCTCCCCTACTGGAATAGAATCCCTCTTTTGCGTCTGTCACTAACGCCCAGCAGGTTACAGGTTTGAAGCTCGTCACAGTCATTCAATCCTAGAATCCTACTCGGAATACCATAGACAAGGTTTAGACTTTCCGGATCCTCATGAATGCCGCCATCTATCTAACTTATACCACGAAGATTCTGTTGGGGAATCTAAGAGATACACATTCAAGCTCTGTTGCATGTAGAACGGAAGTGGTTGTCAATCACGCGCGTTCATGAGTGAGAATGATGATGAGGGTTATCCAACTCATCACATTCATCATGTTCTTGGGTACGAATGAATATCTTGGAATAAGAATAAATGAAGTTTATAAGATTATAAATAGTAATTGCATTGAAACTTGAGGTACAACAGAGCTCCACACCCTTAATCTATGGTGTGTAGAAACTCCACTGTTGAAAATACATAAGTGAAAGGTTCAGGCATGGCCGAGAGGCCAGCCCCCAAAACGTGATCACTAGATCAAAATACAATCCAGGATGAAATTATGATAGTTAAATGTCTTATTTATAATAAACTAGCTCCTAGGGTTTACATGAGTAAGTAATTGATGCATAAATCCACTTCCGGGGCCCACTTGGTGTATGTTTGGGCTGAGCTTGATCAATCCACGAGCTGAGGCTTCTCTTGGAGTTGAATTTCGAGTTATGATGTGTTTTGGGCGTTCAACTCCGGATCATGACGTTTTTCTGGCGTTTAACTTCGGATAGCAGCATGTACTTGGCGTTCAACGCCAAGTTACGTCGTCATTCTTCGAATAAAGTATGGACTATTATATATTGCTGGAAAGCTCTGGATGTCTACTTTCCAACGCCGTTGAGAGCGCGCCATTTGGAGTTCTGTAGCTCCAGAAAATCCATTTTGAGTGCAGGGAGGTCAGATTCCAACAGCATCAGCAGTCCTTTTGTCAGCCTTTTTCAGAGTTTTGCTCAAGTCCCTCAATTTCAGTCAGAATTTACCTGAAATCACAGAAAAACACACAAACTCATAGTAAAGTCCAGAAATGTGAATTTAACATAAAAACTAATGAAAACATCCCTAAAAGTAGCTTGAACTTACTAAAAACTACCTAAAAACAATGCCAAAAAGCGTATAAATTATCCGCTCATCACTAAGTCACACAGAGCCTTCTTGAAGGTCATGGTGCCTATGGTGCAAGGTATGGAAAACTTCCCAGGATCTTGTCTCTTTTGAGGTAATTTCTGCCTAGACAAGTCATCCAGTTCTTTGGTGAGCAAAGGAGGTTCATCCTCCCAAGTCTCATTTCCAAATAACTTGTCATTTAGCTTCATGATTGCTCCAAGATATTTAGCAACTTGCTCTTCAGTGACATACTCATCCTCTTCAGAGGAGGAATACTCATTAGAGCTCATGAAAGGCAGAAGTAGGTCCAATGGAATCTCTATGGTCTCATTTTGAGCCTCAGATTCCCATGGTTCCTCATTAGGGAACTCATTAGAGGCCAGTGCACGCCCATTGAGGTCTTCCTCAGTGGCGTTCCCTTCCTCTCCCTCCTCTCCAAATTCGGCCATGTTGATGGCCTTGCACTCTCCTTTTGGATTTTCTTCTGTATTGCTTGGAAGAGTACTAGGAGGGAGTTCAGTAACTTTCTTGCTCAGCTGTCCCACTTGTGCCTCCAAATTTCTAATGGAGGATCTTGTTTCAGTCATGAAACTTTGAGTGGTTTTGATTAGATCAGAGACCATGGTTGCTAAGTCAGAGGTGTTCTGCTTAGAACTCTCTGTCTGTTGCTGAGAAGATGATGGAAAAGGCTTGCCATTGCTAAACCTGTTTCTTCCACCATTATTGTTGAAACCTTGTTGAGGTCTCTCTTGATTCTTTCATGAGAAATTTGGGAGATTTCTCCATGAAGAATTATAGGTGTTTCCATAGGGTTCTCCTAGGTAATTCACCTCTTCCATTGAAGGGTTCTCAGGATCATAAGCTTCTTCTTCAGATGAAGCATCCTTAGTACTGCTTGGTGCATTTTGCATTCCAGACAGACTTTGAGAAATCAAATTGACTTGTTGAGTCAATATCTTATTCTGAGCCAAAATGGCATTCAGAGTATCAATCTCAAGAACTCCTTTCTTCTGATTTGTCCCATTGTTCACAGGATTCCTTTTAGAAGTGTACATGAATTGGTTATTTGCAAACATTTCAATTAGCTCTTGAGCTTCTGTAGGCGTCTTCTTCAGATGAAGAGATCCTCCAGCAGAGCTATCCAAAGACATCTTGGATAGTTCAGAGAGACCATCATAGAAAATACCTATGATGCTCCATTCAGAAAGCATGTCAGAAGGACATTTTCTGATTAATTGTTTGTATCTTTCCCAAGCTTCATAGAGGGATTCTCCATCCTTCTGTCTGAAGGTTTGGACTTCCACTCTAAGCTTACTCAATTTTTGAGGTGGAAAGAATTTTGCCAAGAAGGCATTGACTAGCTTTTCTCAAGAGTCCATGCTTTCTTTAGGTTGTGAGTCCAACCATGTCCTAGCTCTGTCTCTTACAGCAAAAGGGAATAGCATAAGTCTGTAGACCTCAGGGTCAACCCCATTAGTCTTGACAGTGTCACAGATTTGCAAGAATTCAGCTAAGAACTGATGAGGATCTTCCAATGGAAGTCCATGGAACTTGCAATTCTGTTGCATTAGAGAAACTAATTGAGGCTTAAGCTCAAAGTTGTTTGCTCCAATGGCAGGGATAGAGATGCTTCTCCCATAGAAGTCGGGAGTAGGTGCAGTAAAGTCACCCAGCACCTTCCTTGCATTGTTGTTGTTTTCGGCTGCCATGTCTTTTTCTTCTTTGAAGATTTCTGTTAGGTCCTTTTCAGAGAGTTGTGCCTTAGCTTCTCTTAGTTTTCGCTTCAAGGTCCTTTCAGGTTCAGGGTCAGCTTCAACAAGAATGCCTTTGTCTTTGTTCCTGCTTATATGAAAGAGAAGAGAACAAGAAAATGTGGAATCCTCTATGTCACAGTATAGAGATTCCTTGAGGTGTCAGAGGAACAGAAAAATAGAAAGAAGAGGTAGAGGAATTCGAACTTAATTAGATAGAGTTCGAATTGTGCATTGAGAAGGAGTGGTACTCCATAGATAGAAGGATGTGGGAAGAGAGGAAGAAATTTTCGAAAATCAAGTGAAATATTTTGAAAACATTTTTGAAAAACTTTAATTGATTTTCGAAAATCAAGAGTGGGAAAGAAATCAAGTAATTTTTTGAAAAAGATTTTGAAATTAGAAATCAAAAAGATATGATTAAAAACTGTTTTGAAAAAGATGTGATTAAAAAGATATGATAAAAAAATTATGCTTTTAAAAAGATATGATTGAAAAGATATGATTTGAAGACAATTTTAAAAAGATTTGATTTTAAAAATTAATGACTTGCCTAACAAGAAAAGATATGATTCAAACATTAAACCTTTCTCAACAGAAAAGGCAACATACTTGAATTGTTCAATCAAATCATTAATTGTTAGCAAGTATCTTTGAAAAAGGAAAGAAATTGATTTTGAGAACATTTGATTGAAAAGATATGATTTGAAAAAGATTTGATTTTGAAAAACTTAGAAAACTTGAAAAAAATTTGATTTTGAAAACAAAATCCTCCCCCTTGTGCCATCCTGGCGTTAAACGCCCAGAATGGTGCACATTCTGGCGTTTAACGCCCAATGCACTACCTTTTTGGGCGTTAAACGCCCAACCAGGTACCCTGGCTGGCGTTTAAACGCCGGTCTGTCCTTCTTCACTGGGCGTTTTGAACGCCCAGCTTTTTCTGTGTAATTCCTCTGCTGCATGTTCTGAATCTTCAGTTCCCTGTACTATTGACTTGAAAATAGAACCAAGATCAAATAAACAAGGCATGCAAGACACCAAACTTAAAATTAGACACTAGACTCAAACAAGAAACATAAAATATTTTTGGTTTTTATGATTTTTATAAAGTTTTTTGTGGTTTTTCGAAAATTATATGAAACTAGAAAATAAAAGTTTCAGAATTCTCAATTTGAATTCCAGGAATCATTGCAATGCTAGTCTAAGACTCCGGTCCAGGAATTAGACATGGCTTTACAGCCAGCCAAGCTTTCAAAGAAAGCTTCGGTCCAAAACACTAGACATGGCCAATGGCCAGCCAAGCCTTAGCAGATCATTGCTCCAATAGCAAGATTGATAGAAATCAACAAGCTTTTGTGATGATAAGTTGAAACCTCGGTCCAATGAGATTAGACATGGCTTCTCAGCCAGCCAGACTTCAACAGATCATCATGAAACACTAGAATTTATTCTCAAGAACTCTGAAGAAAAATACCTAATCTAAGCAACAAGATGAACCGTCAGTTGTCCATACACAAAACAATCCCCGGCAACGGCGCCAAAAACTTGGTAGCGCGAAATTGTGATCTCTACACAACTTTGCACAACTGACCAGCAAGTGCACTGGGTCGTCCAAGTAATACCTTACGTGAGTAAGGGTCGATCCCACGGAGATTGTTGGTATGAAGCAAGCTATAGTCACCTTGTAAATCTTAGTCAGGCAGACTCAAATGGGTATAGATGATGAATAAAACATAAAGATAAAGATAGAGATACTTATGTATATCATTGGTGAGAGCTTCAGATAAGCGTATGAAGATGCCTTCCCTTCCGTCTCTCTGCTTTCCTACTGTCTTCATCCAATCCCTCTTACTCCTTTCCATGGCAAGCTTATGCAAGGGTTTCACCGTTGTCAGTGGCTACCTCCCATCCTCTCAGTGGAAATGTTCAACGCACCCTGTCACGGCACGGCTATCCATCTGTCGGTTCTCGGTCAGGCCGGAATAGAATCCAGTGATTCTTTTGCGTCTGTCACTAACGCCCCGCCTGCTAGGAGTTTGAAGCACGTCACAGTCATTCAATCATTGAATCCTACTCAGAATACCACAGACAAGGTTAGACCTTCCAGATTCTCTTGAATGCCGCCATCAATTCTTGCCTATACCACGAAGATTCCGGTTAAAGAATCCAAGAGATAAACACTAGAGCCTCGTATGCTTGTAGAACAAGAGTGGTTGTCAGTCACTTTGTTCATGAGTGAGAATGGTGATGAGTGTCACGGATCATCACATTCATCAAGTTGAAGAACAAGTGATATCTTGGACAAAGAACAAGCGGAATTGAATAGAAGAACAATAGTAATTGCATTAATACTCGAGGTACAGCAGAGCTCCACACCTTAATCTATGGTGTGTAGAAACTCCACCATTGAAAATACATAAGAACAAGGTCTAGGCATGGCCGTGAGGCCAGCCTCCCAGTGATCAAAAGATTCAAAGATCTCCCGATATAAATACAATAGTAAAAGGTCCTATATATAGAAAACTAGTAGCCTAGGGTGTACAGAGATGAGTAAATGACATAAAAATCCACTTCCGGGCCCACTTGGTGTGTGCTTGGGCTGAGCAATGAAGCATTTTCGTGTAGAGACTCTTCTTGGAGTTAAACGCCAGCTTTTATGCCATTTTGGGCGTTTAACTCCCATTTAGGTGCCAGTTTCGGCGTTTAACGCTGGGAATTTTGAGGGTGACTTTGAACGCCGGTTTGGGCCATCAAATCTTGGGCAAAGTATGAACTATCATATATTGCTGGAAAGCCCAGGATGTCTACTTTCCAACGCCGTTGAGAGCGCGCCAATTGGGCTTCTGTAGCTCCAGAAAATCCACTTTGAGTGCAGGGAGGTCAGAATCCAACAGCATCTGCAGTCCTTTTCAGTCTCTGGATCAGATTTTTGCTCAGGTCCCTCAATTTCAGCCAGAAAATACCTGAAATCACAGAAAAACACACAAACTTATAGTAAAGTCCAGAAAAGTGAATTTTAACTAAAAACAAATAAAAATATACTAAAAACTCAACTCAAACTACTAAAATCATACTAAAAACAATGCCAAAAAGCGTACAAATTATCCGCTCATCATCAACCAATTCAAAGACTATCAACAAAAGCAATGGGACCAAGTCAATGAGAACATACTAAAACTCCAAGGAGTTGGGAGCAATTAAAAGAGCAGCAAGGGCAAATTGACTAGAGAGAAGTGCAAGGCAACCTAGGAATGATTCTAGAGCACCAACTACATCAAATGGGGAGCCTAGCTGAGTTCAGACATCTTTGTGATGCCAGAACTTTAGCAAGGGAGGACTATGACTGCTATGCACAAACAAAGTTGAGCTACTTATGCAATGCAGTAGCCAACATAAACCCAAATTACCCCACCTATATGTAGAAAATGGAGGAACTTAGTGCACGGCAGGAAGAAATCGCGTACCAGCATAAGGAAAATGTGAAATCCTATATGAGAAGGCTGGGAATTTGGAAACCCAAGGACAAAAAAGTACAAGAAGGATCCTCCAAGAAGGAAGAAAATGACTCCTCCCATTCCAAGAAGACGGACAAAGGAAAGGGGCCAATAAACTGAAGATTTAAGCTGCTCAAGGTTGTTAAGTCCCATGGTTGACACTCTCTAATTTCTGAATCATGTTTAAGCTTTTGTTTGATTTACTTTCTACCAAGAATAAATAGTCATGCTAGGGTAGTTTAAGTTTTCTGCTTAGCTTTATTTCATGCTTGAAGCCTGATGTGCGGAAAACGATCCGACACAAAACTCACCGGCAAGTGTACCGGGTCGCATCAAGTAATAATAACTCACATGAGTGAGGTCGATCCCACAGGGATTGAAGGATTGAGCAATTTTAGTTTAGTGGTTGATTTAGTCAAGCGAATCAAGTATTAGTTGAGTGATTTGTGTTTAACAGGAAGTAAATAACAGTAAATGTAAAGGGGGAAGGTAGAATTGCAGTAAATAAAAGGGCATGAAAGTAAACTTGCAGAATCTTAAAGAACAAGAAAGTAAATGACTGAAACTTAAAGTGCAAGAAGTGTAAATTGCAGTAACTTAAAATGCAAGAAATATAAATTGCTTGAATGTAAAAGGGAATTGAGGAATGGGATCTCAAAATCTAAGCAAAGAGGAACTGAAATGCAACAATTAATAAAGCAGAGATTAAATTGAAAGCAATTAGAGCTCAAGCAGTAAGGAAATTAAATGCTGCAGAGTTTCACAGAAGAACCAAAAGGAAATTTGGATCTCAGGACTCCAGAGAATAGGTAGCAAAGCCTAGATCACAATTGCCTTCCCAGATCCAAGTTCACAAAGCAATTAACAAGAAATTGAAGAAGAAGCAGTAAAGGAAATGTGGTTGAATTCAATTATGCAGAAATGAAATCAAAGAGATCTTGAGTGGAGATTGAGACAGAATTTCCCCAATTCTTAACACCCAAGACTCATAACAAGAAAAGTAAAAGTGCCCAAGCAAGAACGAGGAAGAAGAGAGATCAATTCTCCTCCCCAATTCTCTGAAATCTCAGTGAAGTCACCAAGAGAAGTTCCAAAGCTCAAAATAAAAGTAAAGGTTCAAAGGAAAATTCAAAGTTCAAAAGTAGAGGAAAAGGTCTTAATTACATCAAACTAGCTCCTATTTATACACTTTCCATTCTTGGATCTTAGGATTTGGATGGGCTTTTGATTTGGTGAAGAAATGAATTTTATTGGATTTTTAATCCAATTTTAGCCCATGAAGGATTGCTTCCAGGAGGCTACCCTGCCCTTGTGGAGGGCAGGGCAGAAAATGGTGCGTGTTGGTGCTTGCGTGCTTGGTGTGTGATGCTGCAGGATGCTGCCCTGCCCTCGCGGAGGGCAGGGCAGAACTTTTTGGTGCACCAGATTGGTGCCTGTGCGTGCTGCTGGTGCTGCCGAGTCGTGCCTGTGCGTGCTGCTGGTGCTGCCGAGCCTTCCCTTGGTGCGCCAGAATGGTGCGCTGGCTGTGCACCACAAAATGCTGCCCTGCCCTCGCGGAGGGCAGGGCAGTGTTTCCAAAAGTGAAGTTCCAAGTTCGAAACTTGGTGGATGCACACGCTACTTCTTTTCCTTGGTTTTCTTGGCACCAAATTAAGGCTTAGTTTCTTGTTTCCTCATGGTGCCGTGTTCGATCCTTGTGGCAAGCAATGGTGAGCTTTTTCTTTGGATTTCTTCCTTTGTTGAGCCCGATATTGCCCTTGAGGAGGGCAGGGCAGTGTTTTTGTTCCCTTTGATCCATGGCATCAATTTGTGCTCTGCCCTTGTTGCGGGCAGGGCAGTGCTGCCTCTCAAGGCTTGTTTCCTTATGTTGCCCTCCTAGAGGGCAGTGTGCCCTTTTGGAGGGCAATGCTTGCACTCCTCCTTTATGCGCCACCCCTTTTTCTCCTTGGGCCACGCTTTCTTAGGTCACGCTTTCCTTTTTTCTTCTTTTCTTCACCTACAATAAACCAAAACAACCACTTAAAGTATCACTAAATTCAAAAGGTTTATAAATCAATTAAAAATCAATTAAATTCAGCTTAAACCTTATGAGTTAACATTAATTTCATAGTGGTTGTTTGATTTAAAGAAGTTATGCATTTTCACTCCAAATCACTTACTTAGGATGCAAGAAAGTGCATAAATGCTAATAAAACAAGTGAAATTAGCTTGAAAAATGGGTATATGATGACTAGTCATCACAACACCAAACTTAAATCTTGCTTGTCCCCAAGCAAGCATCAGAACTAAGAGAAAATGAAATGAATAAGAAAAGAAAACATATCCTTATTAGGCAAATAGCAGAACTTGATTCATGGGGTCTTTATGCAGACAATGATAACTCAATTATTGTTGCTGTTACATAATATACATCTTTCCTCAAAGGCTTGCTAAACTTGCTGTTATAAGACTTGCTTTTTAATTATTCCCTTGCTAACTTTTCTTTCTTATAATGCTTAACAAGCTTATTCTTTTGGAGGTTTGGTGTCTAATGTTGCAGTAGTAGCCTTTGGCTTTATTTTTCACTCAACATCTTCCACCACAGACACATGGCTCACTACTTCTTCCTAGGATCATTGATGCCCAGCATCTCTTTGGATAACTAAATGTTCTGTATCTAAGTTGCTCTTTATTGTGGACTTTCAATTGGCCATCCCAAATCAGTTGATCTAAGTGACCGGGGTTTAAAATACCCCTTAGAATTTACTTATCCAAGCATATCTTAGTACAAGAACACCACAGGCATATGTCCTAGGGTCCAAGCTATTGGTATCCAACCTTTATTCTTTGTTTTTCTTGCCACTTTGGCTTTTTCTTCTTCCTTTTCTTTCTGTTTTTGTTCCCAAGGGCTTTTTCTTTTATTGATAAGAATCTTTGTAACAGCAAGCTAACTTTCACTTAAATGAAAATGATATTATGCAACAATTATTTCATGAGTTATGCATTTAATCAAACATATATACCACCATTAACTTCCATTCTACTTATGCAACATTGGATTTTTTCTTTTCAATTCAAACAAAATCTCTTTTATTCAAGCATATGGGAAACAAAACAAAATTCAAGCTAAGTGATCAATGACAAGCATTATGCAGATTATCATACTTGATCAAACAACTTCACTTGCAACTAGATAAATACTTTAGCAAGATATATAATGGTTCCCATGTTCAAAACATTTCACAGCAGTAAGGATTAAGTTTAGATACAACCTTTGAAGTTGCAGACCTTTGATTCTTCCTTCTGTTGTGTTTTCTTTGAGTTAAGATGCACCATATCTTCAATTATTGACTCATGTCCTGCATAATTCTCAAAGTTGCTTGCTTCTCAAGCCCATAAGTGTATGGTTAGTATGCATAGATTGAGTGTGGCTCTTGGATTTATTTTGGTGTGGGAACACCAAACTTAATTGTTTGCCACTGTCTCTAATGCAACAAGTTAACCATATGTGAAACCTTGTATCCTTGCTGAAGGTTATGGGATTGAAACTAGATAAACATTTAAATAGTTGAATAATTTGTCTGATTGCTTAGAGCTAGCATTGTGCAGGAAGTGAGAATGTTCTTTTAAATGAGATTTTGGTGGAACACCAAACTTAGAATCCTTCATTCTCCCTTAAGTTGTTTTGGTGTGCAACACCAAACTTAGCTCCTTGCAATGTATACCAATTATTTAACATCTTTATTGAAAAAGCTATGAAATGAAAACTACCTCAGGTTGGGTTGCCTCCCAACAAGCGCTTCTTTATTGTCATTAGCTTGACATCCTCTATTCTTTGATCATGGAGGCTGAAAATCATAGTGCCTCAGCTTTTCACCTCTTATTGTGAACTTCCTTCCAGTCTCCTCTTTGATGATCTCTAGGTGTTCAAGTGAAAGGACCCGGTTCACAGTATAGTATTCAGATAACTGTGGAGACACCTTCATTGGTTGGGTGTTTAACACCACTTTATCCCCTGGTGAAAAGCCTTCAGTAGGGATTTTCTTGTTTCTCCACCCTCTTGGCCTTTTTTTCTTTTCTTTCTCAAAAGATACTCCCTGCCTTGGTTGTTCTTTGTCTGGGATGTTGAATTTCTCATCTGGGGGTTTTGGATCTAGTTCCTTCTTGACTTCTTTGGTTTGTTGCACCATCTCTACTGCTTTCAAGCATGGATTTAGAAGTCTTGGAGTTAACTCATTGACTGCCTCCTTCAAACTTTGATCTCTGGCCTTATCCTTCATAAAATCTTCTTCTTAAATGGGTTCATGCAAGGTTTTAAAAACATGGAATGCTAGATGCTCATCATGCACTCTCAGCAACAATTCCCCTTTTTCCACATCTATCAATGCTCTGCCCGTAGCTAGGAAAGGCCTTCCCAGGATGATGGGAGTGTCAGGGTCCTCTTCTATATCTGAGATAACAAAGTCAGCAGGGAGAAAGAATTTTCCCACTTTTACCAACACATTCTCCACAACTCCCAGTGCTTGCTTAGTGGATTTGTCATCCATTTGGAGAACTATTCGTGTGGACTTCAACTCAGAAATTTGAAGTTTTTTCATTAGAGACAAAGGCATCAAGTTTATGCTTGCACCGAAGTCACAAAATGACTTCTCAATTGTTATGTTTCCTATGGTGCAAGGTATGTAAAAAGTCCCAGGATCATCTTTCTTCTCTGGCAACTCTCTTTGGAGGATAGCACTACATTCCTTTGTCATCTCAACAATCTGTCCTTCCTTCAGGGATCTTTTCTTTGTCAGCACTTCCTTCATGAATTTGGCATATAGTGGCATCTGTTCAAGTGCTTCCAAGAAAGGAATATTGATGCTAAGTGTCTTGAATATGTCCAGGAATTTTGAGTATTGCTTATCCTCATTTTCTTTTTTAAACCTCTGAGGGTATGGAAGTTTGGGGACACAAGGATTCACTCCTTCCCTCTTCTCTTGTAGTTGTGATTCAAGGGTGTTCTTGTATCCCTTTGAAATTTGTACATTTTTGGTTTCTTGATCCTCTTTACTTTTCCCCTCTGTCTCTTCTTGTGGAACTTCTCTGTTGTGTTTGTCCTGATTGATGGCTTCCTTCTTCATAGCCTTCTCACTTCCCACTGTGATTACTTTGCACTCTTCCCATTTTGTGGCTTTTCCTTTGTCCCTTGGGTGTTCTTCAGTGACATTGGGGAAGGCATTTGCTCTCTTCTCATTCATTTCTAAAATTTTCTTAGCCATTTGCCCCATGTGTCTCTCAAGGTTTCTGATTGAGGTTTCTTGGTTTTTAAATGCCAGGGTCTGATCTTTCCTTGCAGCTTCCTGATCTTGTCTTGCCATCTCTTGATTTTTCATGAGTTTCTCCATCATTTTCTCTAGACTTGAGACTCTTTGAGAGTCTGAATTTGGTTGTGGTTGTGTGAAATGAGATGGTTGTTGTTGGAAGTTGTTTGAATTAATTTTGGGGGTACTTTGTGGTTGGGATGTGGATGTGAAAAAGTTATTCTGGTGGTTTTGTGAGTTATTATGGGGTTGGTAATATGTGTTTTGTGAATTTTTGAATTGGTTAGTATTATTGGATGAATGGTTATGGTTGCTTGTGTTGCTGAGGCTGCCAAAGTTGAAGTCCCTTTGTCCTTGATTCTGATGCTCACCCCACCTTGAATTAGAATGAGTCTTCCAGGGTGTCTTGTGTGCATCACCATGAAAATTGTGTTGAAATAAACTTGAAGTGTTGTTCATGCATTGCACCTGCTCAGGGCTTTGTTGCTCAAAATTGAATGTCCCAAAACTTTCTTCAGATTGATTCCACCCATGTGAGGTTTGAGATTGGCGTTGTGTGTTTACTGCAACACCTTGCAGTCCATCAATTTTCTTTGCCATCATTTCTATTTGTTGCTGAAGTTGTTGATGCATCTGTTTGTTTTGTGCCAAGAGAACGTCAACACCTTCAAGCTCCATCACATCCCTTCTCTGGGCTGGTTGGTGTTGTCTTTGATGAGCAAAGAAATATTGATTGTTTGCCACCATCTCTATGAGGTTTTGGGCTTCCTCTGCTATCTTCATTAGCTGCAATGAGCCTCCTGCTGAATGATCTAATGCTTCTTGAGCTTTCTGGGTCAACCCTTCATAGAAGTTTTGGAGTCTATCCCACTCACTAAACATTTCTGGGGGACATTTCCTGATTAAGGCCTTGTATCTCTCCCAGGCATCATACAGTGACTCTCCACCCATTTGAATGAATGTTTGTACCTCTGTTTTCAGCTTGATAATCCTTTGGGGGGGGATAGAACTTGGCTAGGAATTTGCTCACTAAGTCTTCCTAATTATTGATGCTTTCTTTGGGAAATGTCTCTAGCCATTGAGTGGCCTTATCCTTCAGAGAGAATGGAAACAACAGTAGCTTGTAGATGTCTAGATGCACACCACTTGTTTTGACAGTTTCACAAATCCTGAGGAAGATGGATAAGTGTTGGTTTGGATCTTCAAATGGACTTCCTCCATAGGAGCAATTGTTCTGCACCAGGGTGATAAGTTGAGGCTTCAACTCAAAATTATTTGCATGAACATTGGGAGTGAGTATGCTACTCCCGCAGTTTCTTGCATTGGGGATAGTGTAAGAGGCCAAAACCCTTCTTGCAGGCTGGGTATTGTTGCTCACTCCCTCTTCACGCACCTCAGCCTCCATGACTTGCAAGAATCACAAACAAACCAAATAAAACATGGACATTCTAATGCTAGAATGTGGTTAGAGGGTTAGGTGACACAATGTGTCAAACAGTTAATGTGCTTAGTTAAAAAGAAAACAAATGCTTAATCTAGACCACCACCTTACTTAATCATTGTCAATCTAATTCAATCCCCGGCAACGGCACCAAAAACTTGATGTGCGGAAAACGATCCGACACAAAACTCACCGGCAAGTGTACCGGGTCGCATCAAGTAATAATAACTCACATGAGTGAGGTCGATCCCACAGGGATTGAAGGATTGAGCAATTTTAGTTTAGTGGTTGATTTAGTCAAGCGAATCAAGTATTAGTTGAGTGATTTGTGTTTAACAGGAAGTAAATAACAGTAAATGTAAAGGGGAAAGGTAGAATTGCAGTAAATAAAAGGGCATGAAAGTAAACTTGCAGAATCTTAAAGAACAAGAAAGTAAATGACTGAAACTTAAAGTGCAAGAAGTGTAAATTGCAGTAACTTAAAATGCAAGAAATATAAATTGCTTGAATGTTAAAGGGAATTGAGGAATGGGATCTCAGAATCTAAGCAAAGAGGAACTGAATTGCAACAATTAATAAAGCAGAGATTAAATTGAAAGCAATTAGAGCTCAAGCAGTAAGGAAATTAAATGCAGCAGAGTTTCACAGAAGAACCAAAAGGAAATTTGGATCTCAGGACTCCAGAGACTAGGTAGCAAAGCCTAGATCTCAATTGCCTTCCTAGATCCAAGTTCACAAAGCAATTAACAAGAAATTGAAGAAGAAGCAGTAAAGGAAATGTGGTTGAATTCAATTATTCAGAAATGAAATCAAAGAGATCTTGAGTGGAGATTGAGACAGAATTTCCCCAATTCTTAACACCCAAGACTCATAACAAGAAAAGTAAAAGTACCCAAGCAAGAACGAGGAAGAAGAGAGATCAATTCTCCTCCCCAATTCTCTGAAATCTCAGTGAAGTCACCAAGAGAAGTTCCAAAGCTCAAAATAAAAGTAAAGGTTCAAAGGAAAATTCAAACTTCAAAAGTAGAGGAAAAGGTCCTAATTACATCAAACTAGCTCCTATTTATACAATTTCCATTCTTGGATCTTAGGATTTGGATGGGCTTTTGATTTGGTGAAGAAATGAATTTTATTGGATTTTTAATCCAATTTTAGCCCATGAAGGATTGCTTCCAGGAGGCTTCCCTGCCCTTGTGGAGGGCAGGGCAGAAAATGGTGCGTGTTGGTGCTTGCGTGCTTGGTGTGTGATGCTGCAGGATGCTGCCCTGCCCTCGCGGAGGGCAGGGCAGAACTTTTTGGTGCACCAGATTGGTGCCTATGCGTGCTGCTGGTGCTGCCGAGCCTTCCCTTGGTGCGCCAGAATGGTGCGCTGGCTGTGCACCACAAAATGCTGCCCTGCCCTCGCGGAGGGCAGGGCAGTGTTTCCAAAAGTGAAGTTCCAAGTTCGAAACTTGGTGGATGCACACGCTACTTCTTTTCCTTGGTTTTCTTGGCACCAAATTAAGGCTTAGTTTCTTGTTTCCTCATGGTGCCGTGTTCGATCCTTGTGGCAAGCAATGGTGAGCTTTTTCTTTGGATTTCTTCCTTTGTTGAGCCCGATATTGCCCTTGAGGAGGGCAGGGCAGTGTTTTTGTTCCCTTTGATCCATGGCATCAATTTGTACTCTGCCCTTGTTGCGGGCAGGGCAGTGTTGCCTCTGAAGGCTTGTTTCCTTATGTTGCCCTCCTAGAGGGTAGTGTGCCCTTGTGGAGGGCAATGCTTGCACTCCTCCTTTATGCGCCACGCCTTTTTCTCCTTGGGCCACGCTTTCTTAGGTCACGCTTTCCTTTTTTCTTCTCTTCTTCACCTACAATAAACCAAAACAACCACTCAAAGTATCACTAAATTCAAAAGGCTTATAAATCAATTAAAAATCTATTAAATTCAGCTTAAACCTTATGAGTTAACATTAATTTCATAGTGGTTGTTTGATTTAAAGAAGTTATGCATTTTCACTCCAAATCACTTACTTAGGATGCAAGAAAGTGCATAAATGCTAATAAAACAAGTGAAATTAGCTTGAAAAATGGGTATATGATGACTAGTCATCAAAGCCCTTTATGAGTCCTTTAATCTACAAGAAAGAAAATGCAATGTATTTCAAGTCATCCTTTTCAACATAAATAAAGTAGAGCTTGTCTCCAAAAGGGTTGCTGTGAGTTGTGCAAAAATAAGAGTAAGAGAGACCAAGGCCAAGAGAGATCATTCAACAAACTAAGAAACAAGGAACTAAGTGTAGAACCTTGAATGAACCCAAAAAAAAGAAGAAAAAATGAGTCATGAAAAGCAGCTAGTCTTAGAAGGTATAACAAGAAAGAGTAAGGGGTGCTCCTTGAATATCCATAGAACCAAGAAGTAGTAAGCAATAAAGACCCAAGGCTCTGAGCATTAACTAATAAGATGGGAAAGAAACATTAAAAAGCTCAAAAAGAGTTAAAGATCCTAGTAGATGCTTGTGGTGAAGATGTGTCACGAAGAAACTTGGGCAAGTAAATTCTTAGGGGTGTTTCAACACCTAGTACCCTAAAACCAACAGGTTTGGGAGTGCTAATTGAAAGCCTAATTAAAGGGTTGTCTTGAGACAACACACTTAGAGTCGTGGTCCAGAAAGCACAACCAAGAAGAGAGTGAAACAACTCTTACTACTTCAAGGTGACAATCAATAGAAAGGACCCCTGGAGCTTATACTTGAAAGAACCCTCAAAGATCTAAGAGTTCTTTATGACATTAAAACATTCATACATGTGTTGAACACTTAGTCCTACCCTTATTCATGATGCATTCATTCAAGGCCAAGGTCTCAATTCATAAAAGGCCTACTCACATTGATTTGCCTGGGACAAGTGATGAGCGGATAATTTATACGCTTTTTGGCATTGTTTTTAGGTAGTTTTTAGTAGGATCTAGCTACTTTTTAGTATATTTTTATTAGTTTTTAAGCAAAATTCACATTTCTAGACTTTACTATGAGTTTGAGTGTTTTTCTGTGATTTCAGGTATTTTCTGGCTGAAATTGAGGGACCTGAGCAAAAATCTGATTCAGAGGCTGAAAAAGGACTGCTGATGCTGTTGGATTCTGACCTCCCTGCACTCGAAATATATTTTCTGGAGCTACAGAAACCTAAAAGGCGCGCTCTTAATTGCGTTAGAAAGTAGACATCCAGAGCTTTCCAGCAATATATAATAGTTCATACTTTGCTCGAGTTTTGACGATGAAAACTGGCGTTCAAATGCCAACTTTCTGCCCTATTCTGGCGTTAAACGCCAGAAACAGGATACAAGCTGGAGTTAAACGCCCAAACTGGCACAAAAGCTGGAGTTAAATGCCAGGAATAGCCTCTACACGTGAAAGCTTCATTGGTCAGCCCAAACACACACCAAGTGGGCCCCAGAAGTGGATTTCTACACTATCTATCTTAGCTTACTCATTTTCTGTAAGTCTAGTAACTAGTTTAGTATAAATAGAACTTTTTACTATTGTATTAGTCATCTTGGTCATTCTGGTTCCCCCTCTAGGGCCGAAGCCAATCAACACCATTATCACTTATGTATTTTCAACAGTGGAGTTTCTACACACCATAGATTAAGGTGTGGAGCTCTGCTGTTCCTCAAGAATTAATCCAAAGTACTATTGTTTTTCTATTCAATTCAAGCTTATTCTTATTCTAAGATGTTCACTCACACTTCAACCTGATGAATGTGATGATCCATGACACTCATCATCATTCTCACTTATGAACGCGTGCTTGACAAACACTTCCGTTCTAGCTGTGAAAGCTAGAGTGTGTATCTCTTGGATTCCTAGTCCATGCGTTTGATTGCATCTCCTAACAATAGAGCCTTCAATTCCTTGAGATCAGAGTCTTCATGGTATAAGCTAGAATCAATTGGCAGCATTCTTGAGATCCAGAAAGTCTAAACCTAGTCTGTGGTATTCCGAGTAAGACCTGGGATGGGATGACTATGACGAGCTTCAAACTCATGACTGTTGGACGTAGTGACAGACGCAAAAGGATCATTGGATCTTATTTCGACACAAGTGAGAACCGACAGATGATTAGCCCTACGTAACCCGTAGCTAGACCATTTTTACTAAGAGGATGGACGGTAGCCATTGACAACGGTGATCCCCCTACATACAGCTTGCCAAGGAAAGGAGTATGAATGATTGAATGAAGACAGTAGGAAAGCATAGATTCAGAAGGAACAACGCATCTCCATACGCTTATCTGAAATTTCCATCAATGAATTACATAAGTATTTCTATCTTTATTTTATGTTTATTTATCTTTTAATTATCAAAACTCTATAACCATTTGAATCCACCTAACTGAGATTTACAAGATGACCATAGCTTGCTTTAAGCCGACAATCTCCGTGGGATCGCCCCTTACTCACGTACGGTTTTTTACTTGGACGACCCAGTGCACTTGTTGGTTAGTTGTGCAAAGTTGTGAAAAAGAATTGAGATTACAATTGTGCGTACCAAGTTGTTGGCGCCATTGAGATCACAATTTCGTGTACCAACAAGCAAAGCTTAAGTTTGGTGTTGTGATGACTTGCATCATCTACCCTTCTTTCTTGCATAAAGAGGACCATAAGAGAGCATAAATCTCATTTGATCATTACAATTCATGCATTATTTGATGAATATTATGGTACATTGCTTTGAGATGAGTTGTGCTGAATTTCAGGTGAAAAGACATCAAAAAGGGGAAGAAAACAACAAAAATAAGCTAGGCGTTTGAAGCGGGCGTGCCACTTAGAGCAAGCGCCACAAAAATGAACTAGAGAGCCACGCCAGGAGCTAGGCGTGGCACGCTAGTACTAAATTCCAGAGGAGGATTCTCAAGCATTCACATGGGCATGGAACGCCAGGAACTAGGCGTGGCACGCTACTACAAAATTCCAGAGAGCAACAATAGAGGACACTAAAGGGGGCGTGGCACGCCAGGTTGGGTGTGGCACGCCTGAACCATCACCTTCTGTAGGCGTGCCACTTGGTATCGAAGGCGTGGCACGCCAGCATAAAAAAGTCACTTAGGTGTGCCATTTGAGGAACTAGGCGTGGCACGCCAAGCTTGAAGAATCCATAAAAGAATGGGCGTGCCATGTGAGCAGCATGGCGTGGCACGCTGGTACAAAATCCCAGAGAGGGGGCTGAAGGCTAATGAAGTCTGGGCGTGAAACTTGAGGTCGAAGGCGTGGCACGCCAGGCTCTCAATCTCACTTAGGCGTGCCACTTGAGCGACCAGACGTGGCACGCAAAAGCACAAAGAGGCCAAAGCAAGGGCTGGGCGTGCCACTTGGTATCGAAGGCGTGGCACGCCAGTCCAAGAATCTCACTATGGCATTTCACTTGAGTGCTGGGCGTGGCACGCCAGCTACTGGAACCAAGGCAAGATCATGGGCGTGGCACGCCAGCCTCTAGGCGTGGCACACTGGTACAAGTTCTCCAGAAGAGGATGAAGGACGCTAAACACATGGGCGTGCCACTTGGCATTGAGGGCGTGGCACGCCATCCACTATTCCTCACTTGGGCGTGCCACTTGAACCCCATGCGTGGCATGCCAGTGTCATTTAGGAAGCAAAAGCCATTGGGGCGTGCCACTTGAGTTCGTGGCATGGCACGCCAAACAGAAGAATCACTAGCTTACAAAGGGCGTGGCACGCCAGACCCTGGGCGTGCCACGGTAGTTCAAGTCTCCAGAGGCAAGAAAAAGAGGAAAAAGGTTAGGGCGTGCCACTTAAGCTCGAAGGCGTGGCGCGCCAGGCTACATGGATATTAAAAGAC
The DNA here is from genome assembly GCF_014773155.1 of Arachis stenosperma. NCBI lineage: Eukaryota > Viridiplantae > Streptophyta > Magnoliopsida > Fabales > Fabaceae > Arachis > Arachis stenosperma. The sequence continues at coordinate 35,504,524 of NC_080382.1, forward strand.
CCTGGGCGTGCCACTTGAGCTCAAAGGCATGGCACACCAGTGATGTTAATGAAGAGGAGCGTGCCACTTGAGGGACCGAGCGTGGCACGCCACTGAAGCGCCAGCCACATGCCAGCAGGGAAGTCACGCTTATTGAGTTTCTTTTCCCTCCAAATTGTAATGTTCCTTTTTCACTTTTGTAATTCTTTTATTTTGAGAGATAGGAGTAGTATAAATACCCCCAAGAAGTACTGAAAAGGGGGTTAAGCAGTTAGAGAGCTAAGTTTTAAATCCACTTTGACATTTCATCATCTTCTTTACTTTTGAGTACTTTCCTTTGAGCTATGAGTAGCTAAATTCCCTCTCATTGAGAGAGGGAGCTCTGTTGTACTTGATGGATTGATGATAGTGAAATTCTTCTTCTCTTCATCTTCTCTTTGATTTTCTTGAAGGAATTTCATTTTCCATGCTTAGTGTTTAATTATCTTGGAAAAGAGATTGAATGCAAAAATGGGTTTCATGGGAACCTTGGAAAAGGAAACATGAAACCATGCTTGAAATCTCTTCTCACACTTGAGTAGAATTTGGGTTTTGGTGTTTGGATACGGTGACATATAATTGATGCGTGAGCATCTTATCTATCTTTTTCTAGTAAATTTGCACTTAAATTGTTGAGTTTAATTAAGAATTAATTATATTTTAGCCACTATGGATGCTATTTTGAGTTTTGGGCAATTTTAATTATTTCAGGTAGTATTCGGCAGAATTTGATGGAGTTTCTGTAGCACAAAAATCAAAGGAGATGGCTGCAAGGAGTGGCGCGTACGCGTGCCTGACGCGTGTGCGTGATCTGGAAGTATCCATGGCGACGCGTACGCGTGACTGACGCGTACGCGTGACTGACGCGTACGCGTAAATTGAAGATTTGCTCAGCGATGCATACGCGTGACCGACGCGTCCGCGTGACTTGCGAAGAAGACCAGCGACGTATACGCGTGACAGACGCGTACGCGTGAAGTGCGCAATCTGAAAAATTTACAGAAATTGCTGGCGTGGATTTTGGGCCACATTTTAACCCAGTTTCCAGCCCAAAAACATAGATTAGAAGCTACAGAATGGACAAATCAAGTGGTCCCCACCCATCAGCGAAAGACTTGTTAATTAATTCGAATTTAAATTCAAATCTTAATTTTAGGAAAAGATATTATTTTTAGATAATTATATTTTAAATTAATTAGGATTAGTTATAAATAGGAACTCTGTACATTTAAAAAAAAGGAGGAAGGACACAATTTTACCGGAACCCTTATTTTTCTTCTCTGAACCATGAGAAACTAATCCTCCATTGTTAAGGTTAGGAGCTCTGTCTATTTTCATGGATTGATTCGTTTGATCTTTTTAATCTAATTCATGTCTTGATTTATATTTCAATAATTGTTTTCGTTCTTTATTTTATGAATATGGGTGGAACGGAAGTATGACCCATGTTCTAATTGAGTTCTTGTAAAACTTGGAAAAGCTCTTTACTTGAACAACAGCTTGAAAACATATTATACTGAATTTTTAATTGTTTGTATTTAATGGGATACGTGACATATAATCCCCTTATTTGTGGATAATTAGGATTCTTTTGGCATAGAAACTAGAAATTGATCATCACCCTCTAATTGGAATTAATTGACTAAGGAATTGGAAATTAATGAATTTTAAAGGAGACTATGAAGATCTAAGGAATTAGGGTCTAGTCACATATAGTTTGCCATGAAATTAAATCTTGCATGATTAAATTAATTAGTAATAAAAGTTAATCCGGAAATTAGATAACTCCGAACCCTTAACTGCCTTCTCAAATATTTTATTCCCAACTCATTGCTGCTTGCTTTCTGAAATTCTTAAAGTACTGTTTAATGCTCTTTGAATATCTAAAAACCTTTTTCTGCTTGCCTAACTAATCCTATCAAACGCTATTGTTGCTTGATCTATCAATCCTTGTGGGATCGATCCTTACTCACGTAAGGTATTACTTGGTACGACCTGGTGCACTTACCAGTTAGTAGTGTGGGTTGAAAAATACAGCAACAAGTTTTTTGGCGCCGTTGCCGGAGATTGACTGTGATTAACAACTATCAGTTGTTTGATTGCTTAGATTAGGCATTTTATATTTAATTTTATTAAAATCTTTTTTTTAAAATATTTCGAAAAAAAATTTTAATAAATAAATAGCACCAATATTTTTCTTAATTTCTGAAATTAAGTTTGGTGTTGACTATTTATTTTTTTCTTCTATTTATTTTATTCAATATTTTTATCTCTTTACACAGGTTACCTCACTGGGAATTCTCTGCACTCTGACGTAGAGATTCCTATTCTTTCTTATTTTCTGTTTGTTTATGCGCAGGAACAAAGACAAAGAACATCTCTTAGACTTTGATCCTGAACCTGAAAGGACTTTCAGGCGGCGTTTACAACAAGCAAGACTTTACAAGGCTGCAGAATCCACTACGGATCCGACTAATAGTGAGAATGCCAATGCGGCAAATCCAAATGGGAATGAGCAACAAAGGAGAGTGCTTGGCTCTTACTCTTCTCCTACTGCAGATCTTTATGGAAAAAGCATCGTGGTGCCTCCTATTGCTGCGAACAATTTTGAGTTGAAGCCTCAACTGGTTACCCTGGTGCAACAAAACTGCCAGTATCATGGTCTTCCCCACGAAGACCCAAATCAGTTTATTTCTAGTTTTCTACAAATTTGTGATACTATGAAGACAAATGGAGTAAACCCAAATGTGTACAAACTCATGCTCTTCCCGTTTGCTATGAGGGATGGAGCAAAGCTATGGCTGGATTCCCAACCCAAGGAGAGTTTGGATACTTGGAACAAGGTGGTTACTGAGTTTCTCACAATTTTTCCCACCAAAAAAGCTGACTAAGCCTAGGATGGAGGTTCAGACCTTCAGGCAGAAGGATGGTGAGACTCTGTATGAAACTTAGGAGAGATACAAGCTACTGACTAGGCAATGCCTTCCGGACATGTTCTCCAAATGGACTCAACTAGACATCTTTTATGAAGGCTTGGGTGAAATGTCCAAGATGTGCCTAGATAATTCTGCAGGAGGTTCATTACACAAGAAGAAGACACCGGAGGAGACTATTGAGCTTATTGAATTGGTTGCTAGCAACCAATATCTATACTCATCTAACAGGAATCTTGTGAATTCTGAGGCTCCTCAGAAGAAGGGTGTCATAGAAGTGGAAGCTCTTAATGCTATTCTTGTTCAGAACAAGCTTATGTCTCAGCAAATAAATCTACTTACTCAACACATGGGTGGCATGCAAGTCTCAGCTATCAACACCCAAAATCCACTTCAAGAGATCTCTTATGACATGGCAGGACATTTAGTGCAGAATGATAACTATGATTATGCTCAATCCTCTTCTGAAGAGGTTAATTACATGAGGAGCGGTTCTAGAAATCCCAATAATGATCCCTATTCTCAGACATACAATCAAGGATGGAGATATCACCCAAATTTTGGGTGGAGGGACCAATCCCAGAGACCTCAGAATTTAAACAATAACCCTCAGGGCGGTTTCCAACAGAACAGCTACAATAACCACCAATCTCAGCCTCAGCAGGCTAACTTTAAATCCAAGGACGATTCTAATTGGGAGATGATGAGGAGTTTTATGCAGGAAACCAGAGCCTCCATTAGAAACTTGGAAGTGCAAATGGGCCAGCTGAGCAAGCAAATACCTGAGAGGTCTGCAAGTACATTTCCAAGTGATACAGTGGTGAACCCAAGAGAAGATTGTAAGGTTATTCAATTGAGAAGTGGTAAAACAGCGGGTTCTGAGGCAAGGGCCAATGAAGAGCTAGTTGAAAAGAGAGCTCCAGAAGAGAGAAAGGAAGAAGTGGAGCACGTCCCTCCTAAACGTGCAGACAACCCATTCCTTGACTCTCTAGACACGTATCCTACATTGCCAAAGGCTCCTGAATACAAGCCAAAAATGCCATATCCTCAAAGACTTCAGAAGGCTTCCAAAGAAAAATAGTACTCAAAATTTTTAGATATCTTCAAGAAGCTATAGATCAACATTCCCTTTGCAGAGGCTCTAGAGAAAATGCCTCTCTATGCTAAATTTATGAAAGAATTATTGACTCACAAGAGGAACTGGAAGGAACAAGAAACAGTGGTGTTAACTAAGGAATGTAGTGCCATTATTCAATACAACCTTCCTGAGAAGATGCCAGATCCAGTGAGCTTTGTCATTCCTTGCACCATTGGAGATGTCACTATTCAGAGAGCTTTATGTGACCTTGGAGCTAGCATCAATCTTATGCCACTCTCAGTAATGAAAAAGCTTCAAATTGAGGAGGTAAAACCCACTCGTATTTCCCTTCAACTTGCTAATCTTTCTATTAAATTACCTGTGGGTATTGTTGAGGATTTACTTGTTAAAGTAGGACCATTCATCTTTCCTGTTGATTTTGTTATATTAGACATAGAAGAGGAGGTAAAATCCTCTATTATACTTGGTAGACCCTTTTTATCTACATGTAGAGCTCTGATTGATGTACAAAATGGTGAATTGACCCTGAGGATCAATGAAGAACAGGTGGTCCTTCATGTTTTTGAAGCTCTCAAGCACCCTAATGACTCTGAAGGGTGTATGAAAGTAGATGTTATTGAACCACTTGTTCAAGAGGTACTGAAGGCTGAGGTGCTTAATGACATTCTGGATCATATCTTTGAGTATGAATTACTTGAAATTGATAATTCACCACCCCAGAAGGCTATGGTTCACACGCCTAAAGCAGAGGAGGAAGCCCCCAAGCTTGAGCTCAAATCCTTACCCCCTTCTCTGAAATATGTGTTCTTGGGTGAGAATGACTCATATCCAGTAATTATAAGCTCTTCTCTGAAGCCTGAAGAGGAAGAGGCGCTTATTTCAGTGCTCAAGAGTCATAAAACAGCTCTCGGGTGGACCATAAGTGACTTAAAGGGGATTAGTCCAACCAAGTGTATGCACAAGATCCTCCTTGAAGATGATGCTAAACCAGTTGTGCAACCACAAAGGTGACTCAATCCAACCATGAAAGAAGTGGTCCAAAAAAAGGTAATGAAACTATGGGAAGCATGAATTATTTATCCTATTTCTGACAGTCCTTGGGTAAGTCCTATGCTGGTAGTTCCTAAGAAAAGAGGGATGAAAGTGATCAAGAATGAAAAGAATGAGCTTATCCCTACAAGAACTGTCACGGGATGGAGAATGTGTATAGACTACAGGAGGCTCAACACTGCTACAAGGAAGGATCATTTCCCCCTGCCTTTCATTGATCAGATGCTTGAGAGGTTAGCTGGTCATGCATTTTATTGTTTTCTAGATGGATATTCTGGATATAATCAAATTGCAGTGGACCCTCAAGATCAGGAGAAGACAACATTCACATGCCCCTTTGGAGTATTTGCCTACAGAAGAATGCCTTTTGGACTTTGTAATGCTCCAACAACTTTTCAGAGGTGTATGCTTTCAATTTTTGCTGATATGGTTGAAAAGTTTATTGAGGTATTCATGGATGACTTTTCTGTTTTTGGCAGTTTTTTTGAATCCTGCCTTAATCATTTATCTCTTGTATTAAAACGGTGTCAAGAATCAAATCTTGTTTTAAATTGGGAAAAATGTCATTTTATGGTTATAGAAGGTATTGTTCTTGGACACCGGATTTCAAGTAAGGGAATTGAGGTTGATAGAGCAAAAGTAGAGGTAATTGAAAAATTACCACCACCAACTAATGTTAAGGCAATCAGGAGTTTCTTAGGTCATGCAGGATTTTATAGAAGATTTATAAAGGATTTTTCAAAAATTGCTAAACCTCTAAGCAACCTCTTGGTTGCTGATGTTCCTTTTATCTTTGACTTTGATTGTTTGCATGCTTTTGAAACTCTGAAAGCAAACCTTACCACTGCCCCCATCATAGCTCCCCCTGACTGGGATCTACCATTTGAATTAATGTGTGATGCTAGTGATTTTGCTATAGGAGCTGTTTTAGGACAGAGGCATGGTAAACTTGTACATGTCATTTACTATGCTAGTCGTGTGTTAAATGATGCCCAAAAGAATTACACAACCATAGAAAAGGAATTATTAGTTGTTGTGTATGTTGTTGATAAGTTTAGATCCTATTTACTTGGTTCTAAGGTTATTATTTATACTGATCATGCTGCTTTGAAGTACCTTCTAACCAATCAGGATTCTAAACCAAGATTAATCAGATGGGTGTTGCTCCTTCAGGAGTTTGATATTGAGATAAAAGACAAGAAAGGGTCAGAGAATCAAGTAGCTGACCATCTTTCCAGAATTGAGCCTAGAGCAGGAGCACAACCACCCACAACTGTGACTGAGACATTTCCGGATGAGCAATTGTTCCTCATTCAGCAGGCACCATGGTTTGCAGACATTGCAAATTATAAAGCCTTGAATTTTATCCCAAGGGAGTACAGCAGGCAACAAGTGAAGAAGCTATTGACTGATGCAAAGTACTACATTTAGGAAGAACCATACCTTTTTAAAAGGTGCTCAGATGGAATAATCCAGAGATGTGTCCCGGATGAGGAAAAGCAGCAGATTCTCTGGCACTGTCATGGGTCTGATTATGGAGGCCACTTTAGTGGTGAAAAGACAGCTACAAAAGTCCTTCAGAGCGGGTTTTACTGGCCGACTCTCTTCAGGGACTCAAGAGCATTTGTGAAGCACTGTGGCAGATGTAAGAAAGCTGCAAATCTCCCTGCCAAGCATGAAATGCCATAGCAGGGAATTCTTGAGGTTGAGTTGTTTGATGTGTGTGGTATTGATTTCATGGGACCTTTCCCACCCTCACATTCAAACAACTATATTCTAGTGGCAGTTGACTGTGTGTCTAAATGGGTGGAAGTTGTGGCTTTGCCCACCAATGATGCCAATGTAGTAATGAGCTTTCTTTAGAGATATATCTTTAGCCGGTTTGGTGTCACACGGACACTCATTTGTGATGGAGGAAGCCATTTCTGCAATAGACAGTTGGATTCTCTTCTGCAGAGATTTGGAGTTCGTCATAAAGTGGCAACCCCCTATCACCCTCAGACAAGTGGACAGGTTGAAGTTTCCAACAGGGAACTTAAGAGGATTCAAGAGAAGACCGTCAGTATTTCCAGAAAGGACTGGTCTAGGAAGCTTGATGATGCTCTCTGGGCATACCGGACAGCGTACAAGACTCCCATTAGCATGTCCCCTTATCAGTTGGTCTATGGCAAAGCCTGTCACTTGCCAGTTGAGCTAGAACATTAAGCTTACTGGGCAATCAGGTATCTGAATCTTGATTCGGAAGCTGCAGGAATCAAGCGAATGCTTTAGCTGAATGAGCTTGATGAATTCAGATATTCAGCCTATGAAAATGCCAAGCTCTATAAGGAGAGAACCAAGCTACTGCATGACAAGAAGATTGCCATCAGAGTCTTTGAGCCAGGACAAAGAGTGCTTTTATATGATTCAAGGCTCAAATTCTTTCCCGAGAAGCTGAAATCCCGATGGTCAGGATCGTTTGTGGTTACCAGAGCTTCACCATATGGTCAAGTGGAAATACAGGAAGAGAATTCTGACAGAAAATTTACAGTGAAAAGCCAGAGGTTGAAGCACTATTTTGGAGGCGAGATTGATCGCCAGAGATCCACTCATCTGCTAAATTAGCAGAACTGACCGTCAAGGTAGTGACGATAAAGAAGCGCTTGTCGGGAGGCAACCCGATGATTTCATATCCTTAGTTATTTTTCATAGAAGTAGTTTCTTACTTGTTTGATTTTTACTGAGTCTTACTAATTTTCTGATCATGCAGCTATTTTATCTCAGGAACCGAACACCTCAAGCTCTATATATATTAAAAAAAACGCATACGATGCGCAAGCGTCACTGACGCGAACGCGTCGATCATGTGTGAGTGAAAAATAAAATTTGACAGAGAGTTGAGCGGGAATGGCGCCGGAAGCAAGCCATTAGCACAAACAACCAATGCGTACACGTACTCCACGCATTCGCGTCGTTTGTGATTTTTGCCATTCACGCGGGCGCGTCCCCGACGCGAATGTGTGACCTGCAATTTCGACGTAAAAGAGTGTTTGGGTAGAGAGTTGTGCTGGCTTGGGACAGGAAGTGTGCTAAAAGCACGAGTTAGAGCACGCGGACGCGTGACTGACACGTTTCCATAAGTTGCGCATATGGCCATCCACACAAACGCGTCGTATGAATAATTGGCTCCCAAGCCATGTGAACAGAGAGTTACGCGGGCGCGCGATTGGCTTCGCGCGAATCGCACAAAACCCAGGGCACGTGGACGCGTGCCTGACGCTTACGCGTCATTAAGAAATATTCGCGACCCACGCGTACGCGTCGCTTGCGCCACCCAGTTTTCTTTCTCTCTCTCCCCCAATCCTAATTCTTTCTTATTCTTTTATCATTCTATTTTTCTCTCCTCTTAATCTTTGTCTCTTCTATTTTCAGTTCTTCTTTGCTTGAGGACAAGCAAACCTTTAAGTTTGGTGTTGACGCTGCGCTTATAGGTTTTCTAGCACAAAAGGGAGGCAAATAATCTTCACGAAGGAGCACAACCTGAAGAATAAAGCGACCACTAGGATAATTAAGGTGGTTGAGTTCTTTTCATTTTTATTCCTCCCCTCTTTTTCTATTTTATGTTCCGATTTTCTGCTATTTTACTTTGTTTGTTACATGATCCTTTATTAGTTAGAATCTTAGGACTAGTAGTTTTCTTTTAATTGCTTTAATGCTGAAAAGATGTTTCATGTACCACTCACTGAACTTGAATCCAAAAAAGAAAAGAAAAAGAAGTGATGTATTGCATGAGAAATTGAGTTATATTTAAGAGTAGCCTTATTTATTTCAATGTGGTGGTATTTTCTGTAATTCTGAATGCATGATATGAACAGTGCATATTTGAATTTGAATCAAGGAATGTTGATGTATAAGGAACAGGAATTTAGAGAATTATTATGACTTCTCTGAAATAAACAAAAATTTAATCCTTGAAGTAAAAGAAACAGCAAAAGAAAAAATTTTTAAATAATAAATAAATAAATAAATAATAAAAGCAAGGTCCAAGGCTCTGAGCATCAATGACTAGGCAGGTCAGACATGATTAAAAGCTCAAAGAGTTGTTTCCCTAGTCATATGCTTGTGGTGTGATTGTGCCAAGTAATCCTTGAGACAGAACACTTAGAGTCGAGACCAAGTGCGGTTAACAAAGTATGCCAAAGGTTTTGAGCACCACTGCCTGGGAGTAACTGAAAGAAAAATCAGGACTCAAAGAGAGTTCCCCAGTTAAGTGCTTGAGGTGTTTCTGTGTCAAGTAATCCTTGGGACAAAACATTTAAAGTCACGGCTAGGCTCAAGGTGGAAAGCACCAAAGAAAAAAATAAATTAAAGTCAATTTTGCTGTGTTCAAGGATTAAACTGAAATATAAAGATCAGAGAATTCATAATAATATCCGGATTCTAATTCCGAATGACAATGACATCCTCCTGATTCAAAGGAGAGTGAGATGCCAAACCTATCCATGATTACAGTTATAAACCCCACTATAAGAAGAGACATGGGCTTAATCGAACTCTCATTCTCATGCAAATTCACATCCTAAGCTTATATTAGTTTTGGTTGCTTGAGGACAAGCAACAGTTTAAGTTTGGTGTTGTGATGCGTGAGCATTTTATCTATCTTTTCCCAGTAAATTTGCACTTAAATTGTTGAGATTAATTAAGAATTAATTATATTTTAGCCACTATGGATGCTATTTTGAGTTTTGGGAAATTTCAATTATTTCAGGTAGCATTCGGCGGAATTTGATGGAGTTTCTGCAGCACAAGAATCAAAGGAGATGGCTGCGATGAGCGACGCGCACGCGTGCCTAACGTGTGCGCGTGATCTAGAAGTATCCATGGTGACGCGTACGCGTGACTGACGCGTACGCGTGACTTAAAGATTTGCTCAGCGACGCGTACGAGTGACCGACGCGTCCGCATGACTTGCGAAGAAGACCAGCGACGCATACGCGTGACTGACGCGTACGCGTGAAGTGCGCGATCTGAAAAATTTACAGAAATCGCTGGCGTGGATTTTGGGCCACATTTTGACCCAGTTTCCAGCCCAGAAAACATAGATTAGAAGCTGCAGAATGGACAAATCAAGTGGTCCCCACCCATCAGCGAAAGACTTGTTAATTAATTCGAATTTAAATTCAAATCTTAATTTTAGGAAAAGATATTATTTTTAGATAATTAGATTTTAAATTTATTAGGATTAGTTATAAATAGGAACTCTATACATTTAGAAAAAAGGAGGAAGGACACAATTTTACCAGAACCCTTATTTTTCTTCTCTGAACCATGAGCAACTAATCCTCCATTGTTAAGGTTAGGAGCTTTGTCTATTTTCATGGATTGATTCGGTTGATCTTTTTAATCTAATTCATGTCTTGATTTATATTTCAATAATTGTTTTCGTTCTTTATTTTATGAATATGGGTGGAACAGAAGTATGACAGATGTTCTAATTGAGTTCTTTTAAAACTTGGAAAAGCTCTTTACTTGAACAACAGCTTGAAAACATATTATACTGAATTTTTAATTGCTTGTATTCAACGGGATACGTGACATATAATCCCCTTATTTGTGAATAATTAGGATTCTTTTGGCATAGAAACTAGAAATTGATCATCACCCTCTAATTGGAATTAATTGACTAAGGAATTGGAAATTAATGAATTTTAGAGGAGACTAGGAAGATCTAAGGAATTAGGGTCTATTCACATATAGTTTGTCATGAAATTAAATCTTGCATGATTAAATTAATTATTAATAAAAGTTAATCCGGAAATTAGATAACTCTAAACCCTTAACTGCCTTCTCAAATATTTTTTTCCCAACTCATTGCTGCTTGCTTTCTGAAATTCTTAAAGTACTGTTTAATGATCTTTGAATATCTAAAAACCTTTTTCTGCTTGCCTAACTAATCATATCAAACGCTATTGTTGCTTTATCCATCAATCCTAGTGGGATCGACCCTTACTCACGTAAGGTATTACTTGGTACGACCCGGTGCACTTGCCGGTTAGTAGTGTGGGTTGTAAAATACCGCAACAATAATCCTCCTTCTACTTGGACCTATGATGATGTGTGGTATAATCAGGGACCAATCATATCTCTCTTCATGAACAATTAGACCAAGGAATTGGCTATTGATCAAGATCTAAGAGATTGAGTCACTAAGGGATTGGGGCTCAATCAATCATGATTGCCAATAGGTCAATGAGTTGCATGATTGAAGAGGATAGAAGATGGAATTGATCCAAAGAGACAACATCTCCTGATCTCAATGAATTTCCTCATTCTTATGTACCACTTTCTTTATAGCTTGCTTTTACATTATGCAATTTCCCATTCCCATTTACAATTAAGTCATTTATGATTCTGCACTTTACAATTCTGCCATTTATAATTCCGTAATTACCATGTATCTGTCCTGCTTGACTAATTCATCAATTAATTAAATCTGCTCAAAATTTTCAATCTCTGTGGATACGATCCCACTCCACTGTGGGTTATTACTTGACGATAATTTTGGTGTGCTTGCCAAAAGAGTGGATTCATATTAAAAAATTTTATGGGGGTGAATCCAAAATCTTATCAAGGTGGCCGGAACTGACGTGTCCGACTTGTTAGACTTGGTGGTACTACTGATCCTTCATCACCGGATGGTGGTGGTGGGCATTTTAGTTGATCTGGCCGAACTCTTTTTAGAAAAGTTTGGGGAGCCAGACCTGAAGAGGTCGGTCACTTTATCTGAAATTAGCCCGGGTCGCATAGCTCGACCCAGAGTATGAACAGATATGCTTTGGAGGATGTGCACTTTCCTCCTCAACATCAACTTCAGTCTTGTTGGAGGGATTTTCTATGACCTTAGATTCCCATGCAGACTCCGCATCTCCTAAATCTTCAACCTTTTCTTCCTTATCTTCATCAATCATAGGTTCCTCTAATTGTTCCAACACAAAGCAACAATCCTTATTTTCCACCGAAGTTTCCAATCTCTTCTTCTTGCTATGCTCTTCATTTGATTCTCTACATGTAGCCATGGAATTGCCTTTAGTGCTCAAGCATTGGGAGGCTAATCGATTTATCACCTCATTCAAGGCGGCTATGGATTCTAGTGCCTCCCTTTGCATTTCTCTTTGTTCTTGAAGGCATAAAATGAGAGGATTATCCATTGGGGCTTGGGGTGGATAGGAGGGTTCATTATTTTGGAAAAAGGGTTCGTAATAGGAAGCTGGTTCTTCTTGGTAGGGTTATAACGGTTCAACACTATCCAATTTTTCCATTTGTTGCACAAAACACTTTGTGGTTGTCTGAAGCCGGTCCATTGATTCCTTGTGGTGATCTCTTAATTCTTGTTCCAACTTACTAAGGTAAGCAAGATCATATTGTTCTTGGATCGATGGACATGAATATTCTTCCATGGAGGGTTGTGGTGGAAAGTAAGATTCATCTTGTGTGTGAAAATTTGCATACATTGGAGGTGGTTCATCTTGGTAATAGTATGGAGGGGGTGATTCTTGTAGGTGTTGAGATTGGAATGGTGGTGGCTCTATATGTGGTTCATATGGCTCATATAGTTTTTGGTATGGTGGGTAAGGATTAGGGTCATATGAAGGTGTTTGGTAAAAAGGGTCTTGCGAGTATGGTTGAGGGTTATGTTGAGGATGAGGTTCATAAGCATATGGTGGGACTTGTTGGTAACTATAAGGAGGTCCATCATAGCTATTGGATTGATATGCATTAGGAGTGGAATTATACCTATAAAAGACTGGAGGAGGTTATTGCTAAGAAGGTTGTCCATAAGCTTGAGGCTCCTCCCAACCTTGATTGTTCCATCCTTGATGCATATCCTCATTGAAGTTTCCATTTCCTACAACATAATTTGAACCAAACTCATAGCCAAAATGAGAATTCATGATAGCAACGACAAAAACAAAATTAACAAAAACAAGAAGATAAAATCTAACTACCAACAAAAGAGCAAACTATTCACAATATTAACATATGTACAATAACAAATAACAAGCGCACATTTGCAATTCACCGGCAACGACGCCATTTTGATGAGTGAATTTTTGATGGTATAGAATTTCACGAATGGAATCTCGTTGCAAGTATAGTTTCTAAACCAACAAATAATCCTCTCATGCAAAAATTTGGTTGTGACAAGTAACAAACCCCTAAAAATAATAACCGAAGTATTCAAATCTCGGGCCGTCTCTCAAAAGAATTGCAGGGAAGTGTTCTTGTTATTGGTTATGAGATGTATATTTTGGGGTTTTGGATAAAGGACAAGAAAAGTAAATTGCAAGAATAAAACTAATAGCTAAAAAAGCTCTTGGCAAGGAACGAGAACTAGAAGTCCTATCCTCATTATCATCCTCAATTGTGACAAGAATTGTCTATTTCTCCCACTTAGTCAACCTCTAACTATGAAGGAAAGTCAAGTGGATAAATCAATTTGATTCCTCAAGTCCTAGTCAACTCCTAAAGAAAGACTAGCTTTAGTCGAATTCAAATCAACTAGCAACTCTCAATTATTAATCAACAAAAGAGTTTGATAACTCAAGAGTCTCCAATTACTCAACCAAAGCCAAGAGGAGAAAGATCTACTCTAGCATCCTTCCAAGCATTTAATCAAACACTTGGAAGGCATAAAAGGAAAGTAAAATCAAATTGCAAGAAAAGTAGACCTACAACTACCAATTGCAAAGAGTCAACAACAATAAAGAAAATCAACAATAATGAAACTCAAAACATGAATTGCATTAAAAAGGAAAATAGAAGAAACAAGAATGCATCAACATAAAAGTAAACAAGTACAAGAAGTAAAGTACAAAATTAGAGAGAGGAAAGGTAGAAGAACAACAATTGATAAAGGAAAAGTAAATCAAAGCATGAATTATACCTAGATCTAAGAATTCCTAATCTACATCTAACCTAATTCTAGAGAGAAGAGACAGCCTCTCTCTCTAGAAACTATCCTAAAACATTCCCTCCAAAATTCAATTATGACTTTTTCCACCTTGACTCCTCTTAATTTCTGCATGTAATAGGCTCTGAATTGAGTTGGATTTGGGCCTGGGAAGCTCAGAATTTGCCCCCAGCGTTTTCACTTTAATGAAGTCACGTGCGAGCACCGATGCGTACGCGTGGGTCACGCGTATGCGTCACTTGACATTTAGCTATCCACACGTATGCGTCATGTACGCGTACGCGTAGCCATGCGACTTCAAATTCATGCGCACGTGTTTGCTACGTGTGTGCGTCGATGAATGCATCCCAAATCCTTGATTTTCCATGATTTCTCCACTTTGCATGCTTTTCTCTTCATTCCTTTGATCCATTCCTAGCCTTTTCAACCGGAAATCACTAACACACACATCAAGGCATCTAGTGGAACCAAAGGTGAATTAAAATTAGCAAATTAAGGACCTAAAAAGCATGTTTTTACACTTAAGCGCAAATTAGGAGCGAATCATGAAACCATGCTATTTCATTGGATAAATGTGGGAAAAGTGGATGAAATCCACCTAAATTAAGCACAAAAATGTACCACGAAATAGTGATGCATCATTGAGGGTTTGATTGCTCAAGTATATGTTTTCACACATGATCATCTCCTTCTCGCAAGTTGTTAAAATCCTTTCAATAACTCAATTCAATTGTGGGTTGGATCGATTGTGATTACTTTAGCCCTTATGTTCATATATGTATTCTTGGGGATTAATTTATTTTGACTAAGTAGTTACATCTATTTAGATAGATTGCATTTAGATAGGTGCATTTAGATAGTTTGCATTGAATAAATGTTGATACCCTTTATCCCTTTCTTGAGTTTAGCATGAAGACATGCTTAGTTTAAGTGTGGGGAGGTTTGATAAACCCCAATTTTGTAGTTTATCTTATGCTTAATTTAGGGGATTTTATCAACTTATCTCATATTTATTCAATGAAATAGCATGGTTTCGTAATTCTCCCTAAATTTGTACTTGAGAGTGAAAACATGCTTTTTAGGCCTTAAAATAGCTAAATTTAATTCACTTTAATTCCAGTCAATGCCTTGATATGTTTGTTGAGTGATTTCAGGTTCATAAGGCAAGTATCGGATAGAAGAAGTGAAGAGAAAAGCATGCAAAGTGTAGAATTCAGGAAGAAATGATCATTTGGAGAATTGAAGGCCACACGCACGCGTCATTCACGCGTATGCGTGAGAAGAACATTCAAGCCACGCGCACGCGTCTCCCACGCGTACGCGTGTGGAGGAAATTTGCCAGCAATGCGAACGCGTGACATTGATCACGTGACCTCATTAAAGTGAATTCGCTTGGGGCATTTTCTAAGCTTTCCAGGCCTAAAGCTAACTCGTTTTTGAGGCTATTTCATGCAGAATTGAAGATTGGACAAGGGGGAGCAATTAGATTAGCTAGGATGATGCTTTAAGTAGCTTTCTATAGAGAGAAGCTCCCTCTTCTCTCTAGAATTAGGTTAGAATTAAGGTAATTTCTCTTAGATCTAGGTTTAATTTCTTGTTTTCTTCTAGTTTTTTTCTCAATTTCTTGTTATTACATCTTTGCTTTTTCCTCTCAATTTCTTGTTATTATATCTTTTCTCTCTTAGTTTTCTTATTAATTTTTCTTTTATGTCATTTTTATGTTTATGAGCACTCTTGTTGATTTTAATTTTCTTTAATGCAATTTGTGTTTTATGTTCCTTTATTATTTAATTGAGTTGTTGTTATTGTTTCCTTACAATTGGGTAGTAGTCGATTTTATTATTCTTGCAATTTTATCATGCTTTTCTTCTATCCCCACCAAGTGTTTGACAAAATACTTGGTTGAATGTTAGAGTAGCTTTTTGAGCATTATTGGCTTGCAAAGAGAAATTAGGCAATCTTGAGTTATCAATACCCAACTCATGTTGGTGATCAAAAGTTGTTAGTTAATATTGTTTCTATTGACTCTAATCTCTTGCTAATTCAATTAGTAAGTTGATTAGGACTTTTGGATTGAGATTAACTAGTCTTATTTGACTTTCTCTCATGTGAAGATAACATTATACCTTCTTCCAATGTTGGAGATGACTAAATAGGATTGGCTCTTGTTAATCATTGTATGATAATTGATGACTAGGATAGAAAGCCTATATTCTCAATCCTTTTCATGAATATCTCTCTTTATTACTTGCTTTCTTTAGTTATTACCTTTATTTTCTTGCCATTTATTTTCCTTCCCTTTTATCAACCAACCCGCCCCTTGGATACCATAACCAATAATTCGCATACCTCACTGCAATTCCTTTGAGAGACGACCCAGGACTAATACTCTCGGTTATTTTTATTGGATTGGACTTGTGACAACCAAAATTAAGCATTGATTTGAGGATCGATTGTCGGTTTGGGCTATGCTCACAATGAAATTATTTTGTTAAATTTCGAACCGGTATAAATTATGACAAGTCATCTTATGCTAGCTTTTCAAGCATTTTTCACTTGTTTCATTAGGTTTTATGCACTTTCTTGCTCAATAAGTAAGTGATTGGAGTGGATTTTCATGATTTTGTTGAATCAATTAAACATCATTTATTTTATACCAAATCATACGTTTTATGCTAGAATTGCTTGAATTTATAAATGATGCAAAGATCTAGTGATTTTGGTGGGACTTTGATTAGTTGTTTGGTTGCTTGTAAGTGAAGAAATGATGAAAAAGAGGAAAAAAGAAATTTTTGGCAAACTTTGACGTTTGGGCACGCTTTGGACCTTAGGCCACGCTTTTTAAAATAAAGCGTGGTGCTCAACCAAGGGAGCAAGGAACGTTCAAAATTGTGAACGTAGCGCTCCAAGAGGAAGCACCAAATGGTGCAGCACAAACCAAAGGCCAAGGGTAGCGTTGCAAGAAATGAGCGCTACGCTCATTATTGCTCCCTTTTTCGGGCCCTCATCAAGAAAAGCAAAGCGTTTCATAATGGGAGAACCAAGGCTCGAAGAGGGAACCAACGCATGCCAAGGAATAGCGTTCACCAATGTGAACGCTACGCTCACATTCTCTCACTTTTTCGTGAAGCTTGGCTTGGAAGCAAGGCACACAAGGCCAAGCAACAAAAAGAGTGCTGCAAAAGTGTAACGTAGCACTCGAAGAGGGGAACCAAGCAAAGGCTAGGAGTAGCGCTCAAACATTCAAGCGTAGTGCTCTCTTTTGCTCACTTTTTCGTGCCTCAACCAAAGAAAGCAAAGCTAACCCAGGGAAGCAAATGAATGTAGCGCTCAAAGAGTGAGCGGAATGTTCACTTAGTGAACGCTATGGACAAGGAGGTTTGGCTCACCAAGGCTAAGTGAACGTAACGTTCACTATACCAAACGGAGCGCTCCCCTGGGAGTTGACCCATACCTCCAACTCAATTGAACCAAGGCCAACCAGACTCATCTCACTTCAAATCCAAAAACCAAAAGGCCCACTCCAAGCTTTGAAGACCCAAAATAGAAAGTGTATAAATAGGAGTTAATTCAACTTGTAAAGGACCTTTTTGCTCATTTTTAGTTTTCACTTTTAATTTTCATTTGTCTTTGAATTTGGGATTTGGGAATTTGATCTAGCTTTCTGTTTTCATTTTTCTTTTCTTCTACAACTTCTACTATCTGTTCTTGGATTTTGAATTACGGTTGAAGAGCTCCATTGATTCTAAAGCTGGGAATCATCTTTCACTCTTCTTCTCAATTGTTCTAAGAATTAGATCTAAGTTTCATTTACTGTTTTCCTTTTCATTTCTTCTGTAATTACTTTTCTGCTTGATCAAGAGAGCAATAGAGATTTAGATCTGCTTTCTAATCTCATTTCTCTTCTTCGATCTTCAATTTATCTTTAAGAATTTCATAATTGAATCTAGTTTTCTTACTGTTTGTTTCTTCAAGCAATTTTCCTTTCTATTTTGCTACAAAATTGAATCCCTTCATCTAATAGCTTTCTGAGTTGCTTTAATTTACATTTTCTTATTGAATTCTGAATCCCAGCACCCAATTCCCTTTTACTCTTCAAGCAATTTATATTTTTCAACAATTTAGATTCAGCAAATTTAAGTTTCTTGCACTTTAAGTTTCTGAAATTTATATTTCTTGCAATTTAAGTTTCAGCTCATTTACTTTCTTGCACTCTAAGTTTCATGCAATTTACTCTTTCTACACTTTAGATTCTATCAATTTCCCCTCTCCCTTTCATTTACATGCAATTTAACTTCTGTTAATCAAAATTCACTCAAATTATCAACTATTTGTTTAACTAAATTTATCATCTAACTAAAATTTCTCAATCCATCAATCTCTGTGGGATCGACCTCACTCTTGTGAGTAATTACTACTTGATGCGACCCAGTACACTTGCCGATGAGTTTGTGTGGAATCATTTTTTCCACATCAATAAATCTTCATATCAGTTTTTCCTACTAGACTTTCAAAGAAGGGATAAGTACTGTTTTGGTCTCTAAGGTTTATGGTCAAAATCAAAATCGTTCCTAACCATATTTTGGATTTAAAATATCCCTAACGTTTAATTTAGTATTAAAATCGTCCATTTAAATAAATATTTTTTCTAAATGACAAAAATATCCCTTTTTCCCACCATTTAACTTTTCTTATTCTTCTTCTTCCAGAAGAAGAAATTCTTCTTCCATTAATAAAACTCAAAACTTCAAATCTTTAAATACAATTAACAAAATCCAATTACAACAGTTAAAAATACCCAAATTCATCTCTAATTACAAAAAAAAGCAACAATAATCCAAAAGTCCAAAAATAAGAACAAGAACAAAACCAACAATAAAAATTAGAGAATTAGGGATTGTGATGAACAACATCAAATTCTTCAAATCTAACAACAATAACATATTCAGATTTCTTTTAAACAAAAAGAATGAAACTATATCTTATAAAAACCATGGAGGTCGCTGTTGCTAGTCTTGGAGGTCGTCATTGGGGTGGAGGTCGCCGTTGGCCGCTGCTGCTCTTGGAGGTTGCCGTTCCGTCGAGGTAGAGGTCGCCGTTGGCCGGTGCTGCTCTTGGAAGAAAGAAGAAGAAGAAGGAGCTGTGTGTTTAGTGATGGTGGAGTGAAGAAGATAGGGTTTGGAGTTAGAGAGGTGAGAGAATATGGTTAGTGAAATATAGGTAAAATGGTCAAAAGAACGATTTTAATACCAAATGAAACGTTAGGGACGATTTTAAATCCAAAATAAGATTAAGGATGATGTTGATTTTGACCCTAAACCTTAGGGACCAAAATAATACTTATCCTTTCAAACAACTTGTCCTCAACAACCTAGATTAAAAGGCTAAAAATTGAAAGAACTAATACTAAGAATTACCTTTGGTTGGATCCTTCAAATTTCTTCATGAAATAAGCAAAGCAAATTACTCACTTCACTTGAATACACATTGAAAATTGTGCATAGTTGCACTCATAAAATTTATTCATAAAAAACTATCAAATTGTCTCAGAAGAAGTATTTAGATAGACCCCTAACAGATTAGCCTAAAAGTGAGTCAAATCTTCTTAGATATGACTATAAAATTAACCCTAGCTAAATTTAAATCATATTTAATTTAAATTTAAAATTATAAAGGTATGATAACTAAATTAAATTAGATTTGATCTTATTAAATTATATTAGATTTGACTTAACTTTAAAATACCTAAAAATACTATTAAACAAATCAAAACCAAATCAAACTGAAATATGGACTAAATAATTTCGAAAATTAATGCAAAATTTGTGACTCCCAATGAACTTGTAGAGCATTCTTGGGCTTCTTGATGTCCTCATTCAGCCCAATGGGCTTTATGAGTGTTGCTATTTTAGCACCACTATTTTTGAGACGAACTCTTTGTCTCCTTGATGTCCAAGATTGGGATAATATAATTCTTTCAGTATTCAGATCATTGAACAAGACAATATTACCATCCTACCCCTTATCTTTAAAATGTCAAAAATGCACTCTTGAGCACATATGGTTCTCTCCCTCTTCAAAAATATTTGTCCTCGAATTTGTAAATATATCAAAAGAAGAAAAGTTAGATACACTAAACACAACCAGACCATAATAATTACCAAGAAAATTATTGTTGCTGAAATTGTCCTCTAAATGAGAAGCTCTTCTTCCCTCTAATGAATCCAATACCCATTTTTGAGTTCAAATACTGTTCATACCCTGACCGAACTCCTCCAAACTCGGCAAATCCATAAAAGGTCCGACCTCGTCCTAAAGGCCCACGCCTAAAGGTCGGACCTCGAACAATCAAGCAAAGGAAGGCCCATCAAAAGGAACGCAGCCCAAAACCTAAAGGCCGAAAGGGCCTAGAAAAGGCGGTTCCACAAAGATAGAGATAAAACTCCCAAAGATAAGATAAGATAAGAATATCTTATCCAGGGAAGATCACGGCCAAACTACTATAAATACACTGGAGCACCCAGGTATGGCATTCATTCTACAATTCTACATATATCTGCTTGGACCCATGCTAACTTAAGCATCGGAGTGTCATTGCAGGTACAACCACCAACCACTCCACATATCAAGCTCGGGTCCCGGACCCCCACCTCGGGCCTCTCCAGACGACCGAGCTACACGTTTCAGGTAACCCCCGGAACATTGGCGCCGTTGCTGGGGACACTGGAAGTCATCCCTCTACCATGGCGGACGACCCTCACAACAATGACCGCGCTGCATCTGAACAAGAGGAAGAAATTGACACCGGAGAACGTCCGGACAGCCCTCTATCACCACGCACTCCAGGAGGAAACAAACAGAATCACCCAAAGACATCACTCCCAAACAAAGATCCACAAAATCCCGAAAAAGAAAAGAGCTCGGAAATTCTAGAAGCAGTCCAGGCACAACAAAACCGACTGAAACGACTCGAAGAGGACATAAAGAAACAGAAAGAAACTGAACAAGATCTGAGGAGGGAGACTCGAAAGCGCAGAGAATTAGAAGAAAAACTGCGGAAAATAGAGGCAAACCTGAAAGGCCGGACAGAACGCGGCACCACCCCCGAAGGCAACCATGATCCCTTCACGCAAGAGATCATGAAGGAGAAAGTACCGCGAAACTTCAAACCACCCGATATGGATCTCTACGACGGCACCACCGATCCAAGTCACCACCTCAGCAATTTCAGAAGCAGAATGTACCTAGTCGACGCCTCCGACGCGATCCGGTGCAAAGCCTTCCCCACCACTCTCACCAAGTCAGCCATGAAGTGGTTCGACAACCTGCCACCAAGATCAATCACCAGCTTCGAAGACCTGACCAAAAAATTCCTAACAAGGTTCTCTATTCAAAAGGACAAGACAAAACATGCCCCCAGTCTACTCGGGATCAAACAAGGTAACCAAGAAACCCTCCGAGAATACATGGAGCGATTCAACAAAGCCTGCCTGGACATACAACACTTACCCACTGAAGCAGCCATCATGGGACTAGCAAACGGCCTAAAAGAGGGACCGTTCAGCCAATCCCTATCCAAACGATACCCGACCTCCCTATACGAGGTGCAGGAACGGGCAGAAAAATATATCAACATGGAGGAAACCTCCCAGCTAAGAGACAATTCTAGGAAGGAATCAACCTACCCACTCCGAGATCGAGATCGGGAACAGAAGAAGAAAGAAGAACCCAACTCGGACAAGCCACGGAAGTACCACAACTACACCCCCTCCGAGTCTCCCTGGTAGACGTCTACAGAGAAGTATGCCACACCGAAAAGATCCCCCCGCCCCGACCTCTAAAACACAAGAGAGCGGGGAGAGATCGGTCCGAGTACTGCGAATATCACAAACTCTACGGTCATCCTACTAACGACTGCTACAACCTAAAAAATGTTATAGAAAAGCTAGCCAGAGAAGGAAAACTCGACAGATACATAGCAGAGAAAGGAGAAGAGACCAGAAAGAGAAGGCGGGGAGATAACGAAGGTCGGGCCGAACAAACCCCGCGAACCCCCGAAAGGCACGTACACATGATAAATGGAGGTTTTGCGAGCGGTGGAACATCCAGATCCTCACGAAAAAGACACCTCAAAGAAGTCTATCATGTCCGAGAAGACAGTCCCCTGCCCGAATTACCTACTATCTCATTTACCCGAGAAGATGCTCAAGGGATAATACCCGGGCACGATGATCCAATGGTAATCACCATTATTCTAGCAAACGCCAACTTACATCGAACCCTGATTGACCAGGGAAGTTCAGCAGATATCCTGTTCAAAACGGCCTTCGACAAGCTCGGACTTGAAGAAAAAGAGCTAAAGGCCTATCCCACCAACCTATTTGGGCTAGGGGACACCCCGATCCATCCCTTAGGATACATCTCGCTACACACTACCTTTGGAAGAGGCGAGCAATCTAAAACATTAAGCATCGACTACATTATAGTCGACGTCACTTCAGCATACAATGCCCTCATTGGGCGACCAACCCTAAACAGATTGGCAGCAATAGTCTCGACCCCACACCTCTGTATGAAGTTCCCTACCGCAAAAGGAATCGCTACCCTAAAAGGTGACCAAAAACTAGCGCGGCGATGCTACAACGAAAGCCTGAGCCTAAAAGGGAAAGAGATCAACACAATAGAACTCGGACGAGTTCAAGCCCGAGAAGATCTTCGGCCACAACCAGAGGGAGAAACCGAAAAAGTCCAGATTGGGAACACACCTGAAAAAATAACAAACATAGGAGCAAACCTTGAGGCAGGCCTAAAAGAGGAACTCATAACCCTCTTAAAGGGGAATTCCGACCTCTTCGCCTGGAAAGCCTCCGACATGCCAGGCATAAGCCCCGACCTAATGTGCCATAAACTATCAGTATACCCGGGATCCAGACCTGTCCAACAAAGACGCCGGAAGCTCGGACCCGAACGCATGCAAGCGATAGAAGAACAAGTACAAGCACTGCTAGATGCAGGGTTCATTAGGGAAGTGAAATACCCCCTATGGCTCGCAAACGTGGTCCTGGTAAAAAAGCCTAACGGAAAATGGAGGATGTGCGTCGATTACACGGATCTCAACAAAGCCTGCCCCAAAGACCCATATCCACTACCAAACATCGACGCCTTAGTAGACGCAGCCTCAGGCTACAGATATCTCTCCTTCATGGACGCATACTCGGGATGCAATCAAATCCCGATGTACGGACCCGACCAAGAAAAGACCTCGTTCATAACCCCAAGGGCAAACTACTGCTACGTAGTAATGCCCTTCGGGCTGAAGAACGCAGGGGCAACCTACCAGAGGCTAATGAACAAAGTGTTCTCAGAGCACATCGGACTACAGCTGGAAGTGTACGTCGACGACATGCTGGTAAAGACACAAGAAGACAGAAACTTGCTGACCGACCTCACCAGTGTCTTCGGCACCCTCAGAAAACACAACATGAGACTTAACCCGACAAAGTGCACCTTCGCCGCAGAAGCCGGAAAGTTCTTAGGCTTCATGCTGACTCAAAGGGGCATCGAAGCGAACCCAGACAAATGCCAAGCAATACTCAATATGAAGAGCCCGACGTGTGTCAAAGAAGTACAACAACTGAATGGAAGGCTAGCCGCCCTATCAAGATTCTTGGCAGGATCAGCGATAAAATCACTACCTCTCTACTCGCTCCTAAAGAAAGGGAAACCATTCTCATGGACCCCGGAGTGCGAAAAAGCCTTCCAAGAATTCAAGGAATTCCTCGGGCAGCCACCAATCCTAACCCGACCTTTAAAAGGAGAAGAACTCGTACTATACCTCTCGGTTGGAAATCGAGCAGTCGCTTCAGCGTTAATACGAGAAAATGACCAAGGACAACGCCCCATATACTTTGTAAGCAAGGCACTACAAGGGGCCGAATTAAACTATCAGAAGATAGAAAAATTCGCCTACGCCCTAGTGTTCACAGCTCGGAGGCTCCGTCCCTACTTCCAAGCCCACACCATCAAAGTCCGGACAAACCAACCCATGAGACATATCCTACAAAAAACAGACCTGGCAGGACGAATACTGCAATGGGCGGTGGAACTGTCCGAGTTCGACCTCCACTATGAAGCCCGGACTGCTATAAAATCTCAGTATCTAGCTGACTTCATCGCAGAATACGCTGAGACCCCTGGAACCCCACTCTCATGGAACCTGTATGTCGACGGGTCCTCAAACAAAACTGGAAGCAGAGCCGGGGTTATACTCGAAAGCGACCAAGAAACGCGGATAGAACTATCCCTAAAATTCGGCTTCCAGGCTTCGAACAACCAAGCCGAATACGAGGCCCTACTAGCAGGCCTAAAGCTAGCCGAAGAGGTCGGAGCCCAGAGAATCACGATCTTCAGCGACTCCCAGGTCGTCACGTCACAAGTAAATGGAAGCTACCAGGCCAAAGACCCAACTATGAAAAAATACCTGGACCAAACACAGGCACAATTACGCCACTTTTCAGAAATACAGATCCAGCACATACCTCGGGAACAAAACGCCCGGGCAGACGCCCTCTCAAAGCTCGCCAGCACCAAGCCCGGAGGCAACAACAGAAGTCTCCTCCAGGAAACCTTACAATCTCCCTCCGTGATAAGAGAGGAAGAAACGCTAAATATATCCAACCAACAGCAAGGATGGATGACCCCCATACTCAACTACCTGAAGTCGGGAACTCTCCCCACCGAAAGAAAGAAAGCTAAAAGACTCACGAAAGACGCCCAGAATTATACACTAATTCACGACGTATTATACAGAAGAGGATTCTCAAACCCCCTCCTTAGGCGCGTCCCGACCTCAGAAACAAAGAGCGTCCTCGAAGAAGTCCACGGAGGCATGTGTGGGAACCATCTCGGAGCTCGGGCATTATCCAAGAAAGTAGTCCGAGCCGGGTTCTACTGGCCAACCTTGCAAAGAGACGCAACGGAATTTGTGAAGATATGCCCCCCTGCCAAAAACACGCCAATTTTCACAAGGCACCACCCGAAGACCTTATCAGCATCACCGCACCATGGCCCTTCGCAAAATGGGGACTTGACCTACTCGGACCGTTCCCCCAAGGACCGGGGCAAGTCAAATACCTCATAGTAGGGGTCGACTACTTCACAAAGTAGATCGAAGCTGAACCCTTAGCCACCATTACGGCTCAGAAAAGTCGCAAATTCCTATACAAAAACATTGTCACAAGGTTCGGAGTCCCCTACTCCATCACAACAGACAATGGAACACAGTTCACAGACACAAGTTTTCAGAACTTGGTGGCCGAACTAAAAATCAAACAGCAATTCACCTCAGTCGAGCACCCACAAGCCAATGGACAAGCAGAGGCTGCAAATAAAGTTATCTTGGCCGGGTTAAAACGGAGACTCCAAGAAGCCAAAGGGGCATGGGCCGAAGAGCTTCCCCAGGTGCTATGGGCATATCGGACAACTCCACACTCTACAACGGGAGAATCACCATTCCAACTAGCCTATGGGATGGAGGCAATGATTCCTATCGAAATAGAGGAAGGGTCACCTAGAACCATCTTCTACAACGAAAAAGGTAACCCGCAGGCACAAAGGGAAGAACTCGACCTCCTCCCCGAGGTCCGAGAAAGAGCCCGAATCCAAGAAGAAGCCTTAAAACGGCGAACGGCACTCAGATACAATCAGAAAGTAATAAAGCGAAGCTTCTCCATTCACGACCTGATTCTAATCCGAAATGACATCGGAACACAAAAGTCGGGAGAAGGAAAGCTAGCTGCAAATTGGAAAGGACCCTACAAAGTAACAGAAGTCTTAGGGACAGGCTACTACAAAGTATCCGACCTAGAAGGCAATGAGCTGCCCAGGGCCTGGCACGCCTGCAATCTAAGACGGTACTACAGCTAGAAAAATTTAACCCGAGGTGTACTCTTTTTCCCTACAAGGGTTTTTTAATGAGACACCCGGTTAAATAAAGACACCCGACCTAGTCAAGGGTAAACACTCTGTAAATATTCTTTCTTTTTTAATACTAATCAAATTTTTCTATTTTCTTTTCTCCTTCCTCATAATGAAACAAATCCTAGAAAGTACCCCGCCAAGGCGCATTAATTTATGCTCGGCAAAACGCAAAAAATCATTTGCCAAGAGACCACACAAGGTCGGCAAAGATAAAGCGACGAGGTCCAAATTAATGTGAGAAGTTATAAAGCAACTCTGAAAAGGCTCAAAAAGCCAAATAAAAAGAGATTACAAAAATAACTTAAAAGGCCGACCAAACAAGGTCGGACCCAACAAAGGGAGGTACTCGAACGCCCAAGGTCCGAGAAAAAGCCCGGGTCCAAGAAAGAAGCCTTAAAACGGCAAAAGCCAAGATTTCGAAAACGCTTACTATAAAGTTGTTATCCAAAAACAACTAAAAAAGTACAAGCGAAGAAACGAAATCGAAGGAAAGGATAAAAACGAAGTTTCGAAAACGCTTACTAAAAAGTTGTTATCCAAAAACAACTAAAAAAGTACAAGCAAAGAAACGAAATCGAAGGAAAGGATAAAAACGAAGTTTCGAAAAACGCTTACTATAAAGTTGTTATCCAAAAACAACTAAAAAAGTACAAGCGAAGAAACGAAATCGAAGGAAAGGATAAAAACGAAATTTCGAAAACGCTTACTAAAAAGTTGTTATCCAAAAACAACTAAAAAAGTACAAGCAAAGAAACGAAATCGAAGGAAAGGATAAAAACGAAGTTTCGAAAAACGCTTACTAAAAAGTTGTTATCCAAAAACAACTAAAAAAGTACAAGCGAAGAAACGAAATCGAAGGAAAGGATAAAAACGAAGTTTCGAAAACGCTTACTAAAAAGTTGCTATACAAAAACAACTAAAAAGTACAAGCGAAGAAACGAAATCGAAGGAAAGGATAAAACGAAGCTAAAAAGTTGTTATACAAAAACAACAAAAAACACCACATAACAAGCTAAAAAGGTTACTACAAGTAGCTAAATAGCAAAAAAGGTGTTCAAAGCATTAAAGAGCCCACAGGCCGGGCAAAAAACCAAAGATAAATGATTACAGGGAGCCAATATCCTTTCCGGATTCCACATCGGTAGAAGGCTGCGGAGGAAGAACCATAGAAATCGGGACAGCCTTGACAGCACCATCATCTCGGTTTGAAACCTCCACACCAGATCCATCCCCGGCCAAAGGTGAAGTCGGGTTTGCAACCGGAACATTGGGGTCGGACACCGGAACCTCATCCTCGTTGGGAGCAGGAACAATCTTTCCCTCCACAACAACGTTATCCGTACTAAATAAGCTCAGATCCAGGTCAGGAGCAAGAACCCGGACCTGATCCTTCAAATTTCCAAACATAGCATCCATACCCTTGGCCACATGACCCTCTAGCTCGTAAAAATCATCCTGAGCAGATTGCAACTTCTCCTTTGTCTCCACAAGCTCGGCATATATCCGAGTATAATTCTCCGTCGCCGCCTTCGCCATCTCCTCAGATGCTTTCGCTGCCGCCACAGCCGCAGTAGCTTTAGCTTTCTCTTTCTCCAAAGAGGCCTCCAGCTCAGTAATCCTAGCAGCCTTCAGCTCACTAATCCTCTCGAACTCGGACTGAGCCTTCTCAAGTCGGGAGCTGGTCGCACCAATGGGGGATTTCTTGAACTCCCGGGCGATAGCAGCATGAAGACTGGCCATCCGGACACAGCTCCGCGCCATATACTGAAAATGGTGCTCCATAGACACATCATCAGTAGAAATAAAAGTCTGAGGGAGAATATGCTGTTCAATCCAACCAAGAGCATCAAAATCCTTGTCATTAAAACCCGCAAGCTCTTGAGAGGTCTTCTGCTTCTTGGGAGGAGGACCCGAGGACGAAGGCGGGGAAGAGTGACCGAGTCCAGAGGCCGGAGGATCCTGATTTATAGCTCGGAACTGGGGAGTCGGAATAGTCTTCGACCGAGTAGTGACACCCATAGTAGCCTTCTTCGGAGAAGATCGGGCAGAAGCCTCAGCCTCAATATTCCGAGCAGCCACGGACTTCTTCGTCCGACGAAGGAACTTCATAGAATCCGCCTGAGAAGACATCTCTGCAAAAATAAAAGAAAAGGATTACCACAACAGAAATTCCACCAAAACAAGCAAAGCCAAAATACTAAAAAAGATGAATCTCGGAGAGGTCGGGAACTACCTAACTCGGAACGGAGAAGGCTTGGATCTCCCAACATTTTCTTCGTGTCCAAGTGAGGTGCCCGACCCCATAAACTACTTACAACACCCACAAAAGCCTGCTCCACCTCATCTAGACTCTCAAAGGTATACTTAGCAGACACTACATTCTCCTGCCAACAAAGAGGAAAAGAAGGCTCCCCACTCTCATCTAGAAAGAAAGGTCGGACGTCCCCAGTAGCCCGAACCTTGAAATAAAAGTTCTTAAAATCATGAAAGGACTCATCATACAGGGTACAAAACTTCCTTCCCTGGTTAGCCCTAAAAGAGACCCAAGATACCTTCCCTCCACCCGACCCCGGCTTCGTCAACACAAACAAATAGGAAAAAAGAGAAATAGAGGGAGCGACGCCCAAAAACTGACACAAAGGTTGAAACAGCTTTAAAAACGCCCAAGAATTTGGATGGAGCTGCGTAGGGGCAAGGTTACAAGACCATAACACCTCAGACTCCAGGTCGGTAAAAGGAAGTCGGACACTCAGCTTAGAGAAAAAACAATCATAAGCATAAAAGAAGAGCTTCTCGGAACTATCTAAGGGCGGGAAGCACACTCTCTCCTCGGAATCCGGGGCTACTAGTTCATAATCCCTCTCAGACTCTCTATTTTCACATATGCTACAGTGCCTACGGAACCTAGCCAAATACTCAGAATCTACCACAGAAGGGACTTTTAGAGGAAGAGGGTCTACCCAACCAAGACCACTTGGAATCTTGGTCGACATCGCTTGAAGAACCTTTCGAGACATAAAATTCTTACCTACAAGGAAGAATACAATAGCAAGCAAAAATCACATAAAGCAGACAGCGAAAACCCACTCAGCAAAACAAGAAACAGAAACCCAAACGAAGAAAATGCAGCAACCCGGAACAGAATACCAGAGAACAAAAAAGAGCCCCCCCCATATACAAACAACAAAACAATGGCGGCGCCTCTTTTCGGGGCAACCCAGGCATAAAGAAAAAGAAACAAAGGCCACACAAAGAACAGAAGCATATGTGCACAAGAAAAGAGAAGCATGGGAACAAACCTGGAAGGAAAAAAACGAAGACGACAAGCTCCGAGGAACGAGACGACGGCACACGAAGAGATTCGGGGAAGCAGAGCAAAGAGAAAGAAGAAGCAATGCAGAAAAACAAAAACGCAGAAAAAAAAGGGAGGAAAGGGGCAAATAAATAAAGCCTTCACAGAGCCCGAACGGAAATCGAGGAAAAACGGTAAAATGCAATAAATGCAGGAACGGCCACATTTTTGAAATTTTGAAAAACTACTATGCCCGAGCTCGACCTCCCAAAAAGGACGAACTCGGGCAGGGGCACTGTTCATACCCTGACCGAACTCCTCCAAACTCGGCAAATCCATAAAAGGTCCGACCTCGTCCTAAAGGCCCACGCCTAAAGGTCGGACCTCGGACAATCAAGCAAAGGAAGGCCCATCAAAAGGAACGCAGCCCAAAACCTAAAGGCCGAAAGGGCCTAGAAAAGGCGGTTCCACAAAGATAGAGATAAAACTCCCAAAGATAAGATAAGATAAGAATATCTTATCCAGGGAAGATCACGGCCAAACTACTATAAATACACTGGAGCACCCAGGTATGGCATTCATTCTACAATTCTACATATATCTGCTTGGACCCATGCTAACTTAAGCATCGGAGTGTCATTGCAGGTACAACCACCAACCACTCCACATATCAAGCTCGGGTCCCGGACCCCCACCTCGGGCCTCTCCAGACGACCGAGCTACACGTTTCAGGTAACCCCCGGAACAAATACTATGTTTTGATGGCACTTCTTCATCCATTGAATTATGGCTATGTCCTAAATCCTAAATCCTAAACCCTAAACTATAAGAAAATTACTGGATACCATCGAATTTACCAGCAGATTTACAAAGAAAATTCGACGATATAAACCTTGTCAGTAACTATTTACCGGCGGATTTTTTTGTTCGCCACTAATTACTGGCAAATTTATTGGTGGATATAATTTTTATTTGGAAAAATTCTTGAGCTTGTTACCATCGAATTAATTCCCAGTAAACCGACGGTAAATTTAAATTTTAAATTTAAAAAAAATTGAATGGTAATATTTCTTTTGCACTCTTAACACCCAAACAATAGCAAAAATCACACTTGTATTATAATATAAAAAAGAAAATAAAAAATTTTCATTTTATTTTGCTCCAACGAAACAAAGCTTCATTTCTCTCATTAGCTCAATCTCTATTAAATAATAGTATGAACCATATGCAGAAGGGTAAAATAAAGCATCATGAATGAATATTTTTTGGTTTAATTATGTTCTAGATATAATTTACTAATTTTGTGATATTTAATAAATCCATATTTTACGATAATTTTTGGGTTAAAAAGAGTGAAATTTATTAACTTATCTTATACTTATGCCTTGAAAATATATGCTTTTGTGAATTCTCTCCTAATTATGCCTAATTGTTAAAAACATGTTTTTTATGCTTTAAATCAATTTAATTTTACTTTTATTCCATTCTATGCCTTGATGTGTTTGTTTGAGTGAGTTTAGGTCTAGAAGGCAAGGATGACTTAAAAGAATGGAAGAAAAACATGCAAAAGTGGAGAATTCGTGAAGAAATGAAGGATTTGCAAAGCTGTCAATCCTGATATCTTCGTACTAAATTGATTATAACTTGAGCTACATAGGTCCAAATGAGATGATTCTAGTGGCATTAGAAAGCTAACATCCGGGGCTTCAAAATGATATGCTTATATCTATAGTAGACATTGAGTTTGAGCTTGCACACGCACACACTTGTGCGAATGAACGAGTTTGGTTGTGTGCCTCATTTAAAATGGCACATGACTCGTGATTCCTAGCCCATTTTGGCCCTAATTGGACTCATTTCTGATGCTATTGAACCAAGGATTAAAGAGGGATAAAGCAAGCAGTCATAGTTAAGGTTTTTATCGTGATTTAGGCCAATTCTAGAGAGAGATGCTCTAATTTCTATCTAGAATTTTAGGGTTTTAGCTTAGTATTCTTTTTAATTTTGGATTTTGATCTTGTTTTAGTTTAGTTTACTTTATATTTTCTTATTATAGAATCTTATTTTACTTAGTTTTTTCTTGTTAGTTTCTCTATTTTTGTGTTTATAAATACATGTTGAATTTATAATTTCCTTTAAATGCTATTGACGTTTTCATGTTTATTGATGATTAATTGAGTTGTTATTATTGTTTTCTTGAATTTGGTAATCGTGGATTTTATTAATTCATGCAATTTATGATACTGTATTTATATGCCTTCTAAGTGTTTGATGAAATATTTCACCTAGTTATAGAGTAGAATTTTGCATTCTTGGCTTGGAATTCAGGACTTAGGTGACCTTGAGTCATTGATGTCCATATTGATTGGTGATTGAGTGTTGTGAGTTGACTTTGTTTACAGTAACGTTGGTCTTTCACTAAGCCTAATTAGTGAATTGATTAGGATTTGTGGATAAAGATCAATTATGCCTACTTGACTTTTTCCAATGTTTAAGGGTTGACTAAGTGGGATTAACTCTTCATAACTGCCATATTTGTGGTCAATGATAAGGATAATTGAAAGAGGGTAACCGTTGGTCTAGAATTTTTTCTCAATAAAAGAAATCACTTCGTCGCAAGTATAGTTACAAACCAACAAACAACTCTTAATCAAAGTTTAATTTTGGTTGTCACAAGTTCAACCCAATAAAAATAACTGAGACTATTACTCCCGGGTCATTCTCCCTAGAAATTACAATTGAGTGCTCAATTATTGGTTATGAGATTCACGGGGGTGGATTGATAAGACAAGAAAATAAATAGCAAGGAATTTAAATGACAAGAAATTAAAGAAAATAACTAAAGACTACAAATACTAAAAAGAAGCATTCATGGCAAGGATTGAGAATCAAGGTTTTCTATCCTAGTAATTAATCATGACACATTGATTACCAAGAGTTAAGCCTATTACGTTATCTTCGCATCGGAAGAAAGTCAAATATGCCTAGTTAACCCAAATCCATAAGTAATGTCAATGGAAACAAGATTAACTAACAACTCAAGATCACCAATTTAAATTGGGTATTAATGACTCAATATTGCCTAATTTTTCTTTCCAAGCTAAGAATTCTCAAAATCTACTCTAAACCTAAGGCAAGAATTTTATCAAACACTAGGTGTACAATAAAAGAAAAGCATATTAAATTACAAGAAATATAAAATCTAAAGCTACCAAAAGTAAGAAAATAATAATAACAACTCAAATAAACATCAATAACATAAAAACATCAAACTTGCATTAAATGAAATCAAAAGTAACAAAGGTTCATGAAACAAAAATGACATAAATGAGAAATTAATAAGATGAACTAAGGAAAATAAGGCAATAAAACAAGGAATGGAAAAAGAAACTAGATGAAAACTAGAATTGAAACCTAAATCAAAGAGGAAACTAAACTAAAAACCCTAATTTCTAGAAAGAAGAGGGAGCTTCTCTCTCTAGAACTAACCTAAATCATGTTTCCTATACTATACTAATTTCTCCCTCCCCCCTTCATCCTTCTTGATTTTGACCTCAAATACCTCAGAAATAAGTTGGATCTGGCCCTGAGGCAGCTCAGAAATCGCTGATGAATCCATATTTGATGATAAATTTTGGATTGATTTGTGTGGATTTCATCATATATAACCCACATTTATTCTGTAAGGTCCCACATTGGTTGTGGAGGGAAACAAAACATGCCTTAAAAGGGTATTGATACCTTTCCCTAGCATGACGCATTTTGACGAGTGAGTGTGGGGGGTTTCGGCTATCATCCCTATCGTCAAAGACAAAACCGTGAGGCTTTGTGTGCCAAAGCGGACAATATCGTGCTAGCAGGTGGTTTGTGCTGTTACAGATGGTATCAGAGCCAAAACCCAGATTGATGTGCCAGCGAGGGCGCTGGGCTCCCTTAGGGGGGTGGATTGTAAGGTCCCACATCGATTAGGGAGGGGAACAAAGCATGCCCTTATAAGGGTGTGGATACCTCTCCCTAGCATAACGCGTTTTGACGAGTGAGTGTGGGGGGTTTCGGCTATCATCCCTATCGTCAAAGGCAAAACTGTGAGGCTTTGTGTGCCAAAGCAGACAATATCGTGCTAGCGGGTGGTCTGGGCTGTTACATATTCACCTAAATAGCATGCTTTTGTGTTTTCTTTCTAAATTATGTATAATTGTAAAAGCATGCTATTTTGTGCCTAATTTAATCAATTTTATTCCACTTTCATTCCATTCAATGCCTTGATGTGTTTGATAAATAATTTCAGGTGTAATAGGTAGGAATGGCTTCACAAGAGTGGAAGAGAAGCTTGCAATTGGGAGAAAACATGAAGAAAATAAAGGAGAAAACCATTCTAGAGTGTGCCTACGCACACTTTCTGTGCCCACGCACAAAGGCCGAAATCACCAAGTGTGCCCATGCACAACTTCTGTGTGTACGCATAGGAGAAAATTCAACAAGTGTGCGTACGCACACACATGTGAGTATGCACAAGTACCAGCGCGTGACTTCATTAGAAAGTCATGTGGCTCACGATTTTGAGGGCTTTTTGGCTCAGTTCTGGAAGGCTGAAGCTGAAATCAAAGTGCTATATGAAGGGGAAACAACACATATTAAAGGGAGCTCACTTTAGATTAGGAAAAACACATAGTAGGAGTAGGAGTAATGTAGTATACAAAATTCTCTCTTAGGGTTTTAATTAGGTTTTCGATGTAGCATTTTATAGTTCAATTTTGATTTTGGATTCTAGCAATTTCCATTGTAAGTATTTCTTTAGTTTTCTCTTTTCTTATACTACTTGTTCTACACTTTCTTCTACTTTAATTTCCTTTGTCAATATATACATAGTTTTGCAATTTTGATTTCTAGTTAATGATTTTGATGATTGTTGGTTATTTTATGTTTGTTTGAGTTGCCTTTGTTGATTTTGATCAGTTGTTGGTTATTTTATGTTTGTTTCTTCTCAATTTCGCCATGTGTTATGATTATGCCCACTATGTGTTTGATGAAATACCAATTTTGATTATGGGATAGATTTTCACCCCTTGGCTTGGGGAAGTGAGTATATGGATTACTAGTCATAATGTCTGACATTTAGTGATAATCCTCGGGTTGTTAATTGTTATTGTTTCCACTAACGCTAGCTTCTTACTAAGGTAATTAGTAAGTTAGTTAGGATTTGTGGATTAATAACAATTATGCTCATTTAACTTACTCTTCGATGTTAAGGGTAGACTAAGTGAGATTAATCCATGATAATTATCATAGTTGTGGTTATGGAAAGGAAGGAATTCCATAACTCATCCCAAGTCAAAGCTCCATTTATGTTTTGAACCTTTTTTCCACCAGTTTTGAGTCTTACCTGTTCATATTACATACATAGTTCGTTAGTTCTTTTATTAGTTTATTAATTGCAATTTTGGATTGTTCTTTTATTTCTTAATTATTTGCTTCTTTATTGAAAAACACCCTTTGTTCTTGCAACCAAAATTATGCGCTTATTGGCATTAGTTCCTAGGAAAGAATAACCCGAGGTTGAACTACTCTCAATTAATTTGAATTAGAAATTTTAAACTTCGATGGTGGGAGTTGGTTGCCGGTTTGGTTTATACTTGGAATGGATGTTATTTTAAGTGGAAAAATCCAAACCGGTGCAAATTCCACTCATCAAGTTTTTGGCACCGTTGCCAGGGAATTAGTGCAATGAGTGCTATAATTTTGGTTGTTGTGAATATGTGAATAGTGTGATTAGATACTTTTTGGGTTATTTGTTTGCTATTGTTGGTA
Source organism: Arachis stenosperma (assembly GCF_014773155.1). Lineage (NCBI taxonomy): Eukaryota > Viridiplantae > Streptophyta > Magnoliopsida > Fabales > Fabaceae > Arachis > Arachis stenosperma. The sequence continues at coordinate 35,539,653 of NC_080382.1, forward strand.
ATTAGGATTTAGTTTCTTTTGTTAATTGATGTCTTTAGTTTTTATTTTCAATTTTTCTTTGAGTTATCACCCTCTTTGCTTGGAGTATGGATGTGATCATTTTGTAGGGCTTGATAACTTCAATTTTAGATTTCATCATGGGATTGGAACATCAATTTAGGAAGGAGCAACCTCCTCTATACTACAATGTGCAAAACCCTCCCTAATATGCATACCCAAACCAAGGATATGGTGGATTTCACTTTGATTATGCACCTCTACCACCATATACATATGACCCATACCCCCAACATATTCCTCAATCACCATATTTTCAAACACCACACCAATACCATCATCCACCTCCTTACATACTACCTTAAGATACTCATCAACATGAATCACCTCCCACATATACAACCTTTCCTCTAAATATTGAAACCCTTTTTTTACCACAATGTGAAGTTTTCCCACCCTTGTCCTAAGACCATCAAGACCTTTAAGTCTTTCTCCAAGAGCAAGAAGGATTCCAAAATAGTCAAGGGCAACTCATGGAAACCATAGCCGAAGCAGTGAATCGCTTGGTTCTACTATGTTCATCAAATCAAGGGACTCCTCTCGAAGAATGTGAAGGATCGACTAAAGAGTGTAGTGAGGATGAGAACATGGAGCCTCGAGGAAAAGAAGAAGGGTTAGAGCATAAATTGCAATAAGAGGAAGAAAATAAAGTATTTGAACTGGAGGAGAGAGAGGGAGCATTGAGGGAGAATGACCAAAATGTGGATTTTATCATCAGTGATTTTTTGTCCACATTGGTCTATCCCCTTAATGATCTTAATGAACCTCTTCCCATTGAGCTTGAAAGAGATATGGAGGTAGATTTCTCACAACCTTCTTGTTATGACTTGAGTGATGGGGGAAGAGGAAGTTGGCGAGGAAGAAATTCCATTCCAAGAACACATTGAGTGGGTGGCAATTTCACCTATGAACTTCATTGGCCCCCATCAATATGCTATCTTGGAGATGGATTACCAACTTAAGGCCTGATGCACCACTATTTCATGGTACATCTTGTGCTTAATTAAGTGGATTTTATCCATTATTCTCACACTTATTCATATAATTTGTAGGATTTTACAATTCCTTTCCAATTTTGTTCTATGATTGATAACTTGCTTCCTAAGCCTTTAAATTGTGTATTTTTAATCCCTCTTTATACCATTCGGTGCCGTGATCCGTGCGTTAAGTGTTTTTAGGCTATATAGGGTAGGAATGGCTTAGAGGATGGAAAGGAAGCTAGCACAAATGGAAGGAGCACAAGAATTAAAGGAGATAACCAGCGAGGAGCGACGCGTGTGCGTACCTGACACGTGCGCGTGATTTGGAGATTTGCACAGTGACGCGTGCGCGTATCTGACTCGTACGCGTGACATGTGCCACGTGTAGAAAACACAAAAAATGCTGAGGGCGATTTCTGGGCTCCACTTTGGCCCAGTTCCAAGCCCGAAAACACATAATAGAAGCTGCAGAGTGGGGGAATCATGAGGCATTCAGAGAACTTCTCATTATTCACAATTTGGGTTTTAGATGTAGTTTTCTAGAGAGAGATGTTCTCTCCTCTCTCTAGGTTTTAGGATTCCTAGTTTTATGCTTTTGAGTTGGATATTACAAAGAGTTACTACCTCCATGAAGTCCTTATTATTCTAGTTTGTTTCCTATTCCTTTACTCTTTTATTTCCCATTTACCCTGTTCAGAGTTACAATTGGATATATTTAATCTTGAAATTTATTAATATTAGAGTATTGTTCTATTTAATTTCTTCCAAAATTATAATGTCTTCTTTCTACTCCCTTTACATGTATGCGAGCATGGGATCCATGTCAATGGAGTAGGCTTCTAACTTGGCTTTGGAGTTGATTAATATTCGGAGACCCTTGAGTTAGGAGACTCAAGAGTTAAATTGTAATTGAGTTTATTGTTGGCTGGCTCTTTAGTCACTAACGCTAATCCTTCCCAAGGGAGAGGATTAGGACTTGTGAATTGGAGTTAGCTTAACTACTTGACTTTCCTTTATTCGGTAAGGGTTAACTAAGTAGAAACAACAACCTATTATTATTGATCTTGGAAAATCCAACAAAGATAGAACTTCCAAATAATCTTTTTCTAGCCAAGGCTTTTATTTCAATTACATAAAGTCTCTTGTTAATTTTCCTTGCTTTAATTTATAATTATTTATTTTTCCATTCCTCATTCCAAAATTTCTCAGAAAATCTCATAACCAATGATAAATACACATCCCTGCAATTTCTTGAGAGACGACCCGAGGTTTAAATACTTCGGGTATTAGTTTTATTAGGGTTTGTACTTGTGACAACCAAATTTTTGAATGAAAGGATTCTTTGTTGGTTTAGAAGCTATACTTATGAGCTTTTATTTGTGAATTCCAGACCACACAAAAATTCGTTCATCAAAATGGTGCTGTTGTCGGGGAATTGCAAACATGTGCCTTATTATTGGTTATTATAAATATTTACTTTTTGCTTGTTTGCTAGTTTTTGTTAGTTTAGGAATTAGTTGCTTATTTTTGCTAGTTTTTGTTGTTATTTTCTTTAGCTACTATGAACTCTCACCCCTTTGGCTATGAGTTTGGTTATAATTATATTGCAGGAAGAGGAGATTACAATGAGAATATGGATCAAGGATGGGAGAATCAAAGATTGGAGGAGCTACAAGAATTTGATCAACCCTTTTGGCAACAACCTCTACCAACATACTATGATCAAGAGCAATTCCAAGAAGCATACCAAGACAACGGCTATGGTGAGAACTCTTTTGGTTATCAACAACCACAACCATACGCCTATGAACCCCCTCCTCAACATAATTTTGAACCACCATACTCACAAGCACCTTACCACCAAACACCCCCATATGACCCTAATCCTTACCCACCATACCAAGAGCCTTATGAGCCATACTTAGAACTACCACCTCAATATAAACCATCTCCATATCCTTATCAAGAAGAACCACCTCCGTATTAAGAGCCCTTTCTCCCAACGCATGAACCCTCCTATCCACCCCAACCTTCATTGGATAACAACACTCTTAGTGTTATTTACCAGGGGCAAGGAGAGCTTCAAACCACACTTATCTCTACTCTCATTGGTCTCACCTCTAAACTCCAATATCTTATATCCCATAGGGACCAACCCTGTACCTCCAATATTCAACCCTCAATCTTTAGTGCACCACCACCCTCCGTGCAAGAATACCCATATCCATCAATCCAAGAGCAACATGATCCCAATGATGCTACTGACCCGGAACAAGAGCGAAGAGATCATCTTAGGGACGTAATGGATCAGTTATACGTACACATACTTTAAGAAAAGAGAGAGGAGGCCCAAATGGTGGAGGTAGTGGTTGGAGTTGTCAGGCAAGGTTCGATACAGTTGCATGCTCAAAGTTAAAACGCAAGGATTGGTGTAGAGCTCGATTGAATGGGTCTAGGAAGTTGTTTGGAAGTCTCAGTGAGAATTTAGATTGCTTGCCACCCGGTTGGGACAATAATGATTAACAAGAAGACGGGTGTAAAAGCAAGGTTTAGGACCCCAGAATTCAGTCTAACAATCAACACTCTTGGGGCCTTATCACTTGTTCACATTTGCTTGGAAGCTTGATGTGCCTAGTTTGGGATCCCGGAGGCTATTAGAATTACAAACATTGGTGGGAATTCAAGGAAGAGTTCAAGCATAAGCCACCCTAACAAGGAGCTCACCAAATGTCCAACTTAAGAACAATAACTAAAAGTGCTAGGTGGGAGACAACCCACCATGGTATGATCGTCCATTTTTAGTCTTAGTTTTATTTTATTTTATTTTTATCATTGTTAATTCATAAATTCTGCATCATCACCTGCATTCTGCATGAAAAAAATAAAAAAATAAAAAAAAGAAGAGAGAGAGGGGGCATGCGACGCACAAGCGTCTATGACGCGCACGCGTCGTGTGTGACTATGCAACAAAGAGAAAACGAATAGAGAGTTACGCGGGAGCTATTCGGGAGGGGTGCCTTACGTACAAACAACCCCACGCGTACGCGTACCTTACACGTGCGCATCTCCTGCGATTTTTACCCTCCACGCATAGCGTCCGTGACGCGTCCGCGTGGGCTTCCCAATCGGTGTAAAGGAGTGTTTGACCAGTAAGTTGGGCTGCCACTATACTGGATGTGTGCCTTTAGCACGCGAGCGGTCACGCGTATGCATGACCGACACTCCTGCGTCAGTATACCCTCTTTGCCATCCATGCGTATACGTGGGCGATGCGTACGCGTCGAATGGCTATTTTAGTTTCACATGTACGCGTGATGTAGGCACGTACATCGACTCCATTTACTGTTTTCTATTTTTCTTCTTTCTTTTTCCCCCTATTCCTCCTTCTTCTTCTTTTCTCACTCTCTTCTCCTCCTTATTCTCTCTCTTTCTCTTTTGTTTATTCCATTTGCATACTCGCATTCATGACATTTTAACTTTGTTGTTTCCTCTCCTTTTCTCTCTATATCTCTTGTTTTCACATTGGTGTTGAATTTTCTTACTCATCTGCTGCATATTTCTTACATTGTATTGGATTCTTCTTGACTTATTTGCTATTTAGTTGACATACCCTGTGCTTCTATTATTTTCTCACTTACATTTTGTAGCTACCATGTAGTTGAGCACCTTATTATTTGGCACTAGCCCACATATATTTTATTTCTTTTCATATCTTTGCTTGTGGGTTCTTTCCCTTCTTTTTTCTCTTCTTTCAAGATGGCCACCAAGAGGAAAAAGGAAAATTTTCTATCTGGAGCAATAAACAAGTCTGCAGCATAATCTTTGAAGAAAAAGTATCAGTTGGAGCCACCCACCCCCTTGCGCATCTTTGCATGCACCGAGGACGGTGCAATCTTTAAGTGTGGGGAGGTCGATACCGACTTCCGTGGGTTAGTTATTTTTTTCTCAACACCAATGTTTAATTCCCTTTGTCAGTTCATTACTGCATTCGCATGATTGATTGCATGTTTGTTAGATTTCGTGCATATTTTAGGAACTACTTGGTTGAAGTGATAAATTCTTTTTCAAAGAAACTTTTTTATAGCATTTCACTGATTTGAATTAAATTTTTGTTAAACTTGTTTGAAGAAATTTTATTTTGGAACGTGGTTTAAAGCTCGAACATACAAAACCAGTGAGATTTTGAGCCTATTCGATTGGTTGCATTTTATCAACCAATATTTTGTTTTTGGTGTTTGTTGTTCTCTCTATAATTGTGATCTTTGTCTTGCTTAATTCTATATTTCTATTATTTGATGTATGCATGCACTTATATGATTGAGGCCTTTGTTCACTATAGCTCACATACCCATATGGCCTTAACCTTTTTATTATTCTTTGCAAATCAAAGTTGAGCCTATTTTACCCATTTGTTCTTTACTTTAGCTCATCACTAACTCTAAGCGGAAAACAATAATGTCCTTAATTTGAATCCTTGGTTAGCTTAGACTAGTGAGAGTGCTCATGATTTAAGTGTGGGGAAGTTGGGTTTGAAAACATTTGGTTTTAGAATTGGGTGTTGTGTATTCTTGAGAAAATATGAACAAGAATGTTAAGCACATGTTTATACATGCAATACCTTAATCATATGCATTGAGAAAGACAAAAGAAAAGAAAAGAAAAAGAAAAAAAAAGAAAAGAAAAAAAATAACAAAAAGGGAACAAAATGCCCCGAAGTAAATGTTGGTAGCAATGCATATTAGTTGTACTCAATTTGGGATGCATGAATATGTGGTAAACATAGTTAATGGGCAGTTATGTAAGACCCGATTAATTAACGGCTAATTAACCCATAAATGAGAATTTATTCTAGAAAGCCAAAAATGTGATTTTTTATGGCTTAATATGATAGAGGAGATTGAGACGAGAATTTCGGTACCAATTTTATAGAAATCGGACCAAGATTGGACCGAACGGGCCAAACCAAGCCAACCGGACCCAAAGTGGGCCCTTGGCCCAACTAAACTAAACCAAAACCCTAGTTTTCAATACACTCTCTCCTCATTTGTTACACTCACACGCTGAAATGGAGTAAGGGAGGGGAAGAACACTCTCTCAAACTTCTATCTCTTACTTGATCTTCAAACCACCATAACTTTTGATCTAGAGCTCCGATTGCCGCACCGTTTATGGCCACGCGTTCACCACGGAGAGCTCTACAAAACCTATACAACCAATCTTGAGGTAAGCCACGTTTTTCTCTTCAAATTTCCAGCCTTGTTTTCGAGTTTCATGGGCAAAAATGTTGAGATTTTAGGCTCTTTGATGTTATAGGACCGAACTCTCTTGAAGGAGAAGATTAATCTTGTCTCCTTGGACCTTGGGTGTGGTAAGATTCTCAACCCTAGTGTAATTTGTTGTTATATGATGTTTGGATATTGAGATGTTGTGTATGGGTATGATGATTGTGGCTTAGGTTGTGTATATGTGAATTTTGGGGCTTGATTGAGACCTTGGAAAGTTGAAAAGAGATTTTTGGTGGTAAAAATCTGTTCTTGGAGGTGTTGAGACCTAGAGGGCTTGTGGACAAGTGGTTTGAAAGTGCTCCGATTGAGCTTGGAAATCGGCTAAGGTATGGTCTTGGTTTCTCGTATCTAATATGTAATGTGGTAGGAAATACTTAGGCTAGAGGCCCTAAGATGAGCATTGAATGGTTGATGTTATTGAATGGTTGAGATACATGATGTGGTCATATATGTGATGATGATTATTGATGCCTTGATGGTATGATGTATGAGAAATATGTATGTTGTGATATATGCTTGTTGAGTAATTGAGGTTGGATTATGGGTGACACCATGTTGATGGTGAATATGATATTGAGTATGTGTAATGATGGTTAATTGGAAATGGTATTATTGGAAATTGGGATGAGAAAGTATGTATGACATGTTTATATGTTGTCTCTTAGCCATTTGATTGAGAAGGGTTAAATTAGTGGGATGATGCTTTGTGAATTGTGGTGAAGTGTTAATGTGTGAGTTGAGGAGGTTTGATGTTGATTTTGGTACATTTTGATTGATTTCAAACATAGTTGAAATTGGCATGTTTTGGTAAATTTTGAAAGGGGGTGAAATTGGCTTGTTTTGAAAATGGCACTTTGTGGTTTTGTATGAAAATATGGTTTTTGGGCATACTTTGACGGGACATAACTTGCACTACAGATCTCCGTTTTGAACCAAACTTGTTTAGAAATAAAATTGGATCTGGCATGTCCATGCCATTGGAAGAACGGGTGAAAAACAATTTAAAATGAGAAAGTTATGTCCATCGGAAGATTGGGGTTTGAATCTATAAATTCTGCAGCTTTTAACTTAGAAAATTTTTAGCAGAATGACCCTCCGCGCGTAGCGCACTTGACACGTACGCGCCGTTCTTCAAAAAGGCACCATCCACGTGTGCGCGTGCGCGTCGATCTGTTGCACCCAATGCCCAGCCATTTTCCCGAGAGTTGTGCCAGTTTTGTGCCTGGGGCACAAATGTACCCGCGCATACGCGCGGCTGATGCGTACATGTCGTTTGGCTGATTTTTAATCTGCGCGTCAGCGTGTATGACGCTTGCGCGTCGATGAGTTTTGTGGCCATCCACGCGTGCGCGTGGAGTGCGCGTACGCATGGCCCTGTTTTCATCCCAAAGTTGATTTTTGAGTTTTAAAAGCCAAATTTCATACTTCTAAGCCTCTGATCTCACCACTTGTGTCTTTAATCATTATGATACGCCTAGTGATGAGCGGATAATTTGTACGCTTTTTGGCATTGTTTTTAGTATGTTTTTAGTATGATTTAGTTAGTTTTTAGTATATTTTTATTAGTTTTTAGTTAAAATTCACTTTTCTGGACTTTACTATGAGTTTGTGTGTTTTTCTGTGATTTCAGGTATTTTCTGGCTGAAATTGAGGGACCTGAGCAAAAATCTGATCCAGAGACTGAAAAGGACTGCAGATGCTGTTGGATTCTGACCTCCCTGCACTCGAAGTGAATTTTCTGGAGCTACAGAAGCCCAATTGGCGCGCTCTTAACGGCGTTGGAAAGTAGACATCCTGGGCTTTCCAGCAATATATGATAGTCCATACTTTGTCCAAGATTTGATGGCCCAAACCGGCGTTCAAAGTCACCCTCAGATTTCCCAGCGTTAAACGCCGGAACTGGCACCAAAATGGGAGTTAAACGCCCAAACTGGCATAAAAGCTGGCGTTTAACTCCAAGAAGAGTCTCTTCACGAAAAATGCTTCATTGCTCAGCCCAAGCACACACCAAGTGGGCCCGGAAGTGGATTTTTATGTCATTTACTCATCTTTGTAATTCTTAAGCTACTAGTTTCCTATAAGTAGGACCTTTTACTATTGTATTTGAATCTTTTGATCACTTTAGATCTCTAGATCATCTTTGGACATCTTGTTCTTAGATTATTGGGAGGCTGGCCTCACGGCCATGCCTAGACCTTGTTCTTATGTATTTTCAACGGTGGAGTTTCTACACACCATAGATTAAGGTGTGGAGCTCTGCTGTACCTCGAGTATTAATGCAATTACTATTGTTCTTCTATTCAATTCCGCTTGTTCTTTGTCCAAGATATCACTTGTTCTTCAACTTGATGAAAGTGATGATCCGTGACACTCATCATCATTCTCACTCATGAACAAAGTGACTGACAACCACTCTTGTTCTACAAGCATACGAGGCTCTAGTGTTTATCTCTTGGATTCCTGATACACGATGCATGGTTGATCGCCTGACAACCGAGTGCTCGCCTGACAAACGAGCCAGCCATTACGTGAGATCAGAGTCTTCGTGGTATAGGCAAGAACTGATGGTGGCATTCAAGAGAATCCGGAAGGTCTAACCTTGTCTGTGGTATTCTGAGTAGGATTCAATGATTGAATGACTGTGACGTGCTTCAAACTCCTGAAGGCGGGGCGTTAGTGACAGACGCAAAAGAATCACTGGATTCTATTCCGGCCTGATTGAGAACCGACAGATGGATAGCCGTGCCGTGACAGGGTGCGTTGAACATTTCCAATGAGAGGATGGGAGGTAGCCACTGACAACGGTGAAACCCTTGCATAAGCTTGCCATGGAAAGGAGTAAGAAGGATTGGATGAAGACAGTAGGAAAGCAGAGAGACGGAAGGGACAAAGCATCTCCATTCGCTTATCTGAAGCTCTCACCAATGATATACATAAGTATCTCTATCTTTATCTTTATGTTTTATTCATCATCTACACCCATTTGAGTCTGCCTGACTGAGATTTACAAGGTGACCATAGCTTGCTTCATACCAACAATCTCCGTGGGATCGACCCTTACTCACGTAAGGTATTACTTGGACGACCCAGTGCACTTGCTGGTTAGTTGTGCAAAGTTGTGTAGTGATCACAATTTCGCGCACCAAGTTTTTGGCGCCGTTGCCGGGGATTGTTTTGAGTTTGGACAACTGACGGTTCATCTTGTTGCTTAGATTAGGTATTTTTTTTCAGAGTTCTTGAGAATAAATTCTAGTGTTTCATGATGATCTGTTGAAGTCTGGCTGGCTGAGAAGCCATGTCTATTCTAATTGGACCGAGGTTTCAACCTATCATCACAAGAGCTTGTTGATTCCTATCAATCTTGCTATTCGAGCAATGATCTGCTAAGGCTTGGCTGGCCATTGGCCATGTCTAGTGTTTTGGACCGAAGCTTTCTTTGAAAGCTTGGCTGGCTGTGAAGCCATGTCTAATTCCTGGACCGGAGTCTTAGACTAACATTGCAATGATTCCTGGAATCCAAATTGAGAATTCTGAAACCTTTATTTTCTATTTTCATATATTTTTCGAAAAAGCACAAAAAAAATTACAAAACCATAAAAACCAAAAATATTTTATGTTTCTTGTTTGAGTCTAGTGTCTAATTTTAAGTTTGGAGTCTTGCATGCATTGTTTATTTGATCTTGGTTCTATTTTCAAGTCAATAGTACAGGGAACTGAAGATTCAGAACATGCAGCAGAGGAATTACACAGAAAAAGCTGGGCGTTCAAAACGCCCAGTGAAGAAGGACAGACTGGCGTTTAAACGCCAGCCAGGGTGCCTGGTTGGGCGTTTAACGCCCAAAAAGGTAGTGCATTGGGCGTTAAACGCCAGAATGTGCACCATTCTGGGCGTTTAACGCCAGGATGGCACAAGGGGGAGGATTTTGTTTTCAAAATCAATTCTTTCAAGTTTTCAAAGTTTTTCAAAATCAAATCTTTTTCAAATCATATCTTTTCAATCAAATGTTTTCAAAATCAATTTCTTTCCTTTTTCAAAGATACTTACTAACAATTAATGATTTGATTGAACATTTTAAGTATGTTGCCTTTTCTGTTGAGAAAGGTTTAATGTTTGAATCATATCTTTTCTTGTTAGGCAAGTCATTAATTTTTAAAATCAAATCTTTTTAAAATTGTTTTCAAATCATATCTTTTCAATCATATCTTTTTAAAAGCATAATTTTTTATCATATCTTTTTAATCACATCTTTTTCAAAACAGTTTTTAATCATATCTTTTTGATTTCTAATTTCAAAAATCTTTTTCAAAAATTATTTGATTTCTTTTCCACTCTTGATTTTCGAAAATCATTTAAGGTTTTTCAAAAATGTTTTCAAAATATTTCACTTGATTTTCGAAAACTTCTTCCTCTCTTCCCACATCCTTCTATTTATGGAGTACCACTCCTTCTCAATGCACAATTCGAACTCTATCTAATTAAGTTCGAATTCTCTACTTCTTCCTTCTATTTTTCTGTTCCTCTGACACTTCAAGGAATCTCTATACTGTGACATAGAGGATTCCATATTTTCTTGTTCTCTTCTCTTTCATATGAGCAGGAACAAAGACAAAAGCATTCTTGTTGAAGCTGACCCTGAACCTGAAAGGACCTTGAAGCGAAAGCTAAGAGAAGCTAAGGCACAATTCTCTGTAGAGGACCTAACCGAATTCTTCAAAGAAGAAGAACACATGGCAGCCAAAAACAACAACAATGCAAGGAAGGTGCTGGGTGACTTTACTGCACCTACTCCCGACTTCTATGGGAGAAGCATCTCTATCCCTGCCATTGGAGCAAACAACTTTGAGCTTAAGCCTCAATTAGTTTCTCTAATGCAACAGAATTGCAAGTTCCATGGACTTTCATTGGAAGATCCTCATCAGTTCTTAGCTGAATTCTTGCAAATCTGTGACACTGTCAAGACTAATGGGGTTGACCCTGAGGTCTACAGACTTATGCTATTCCCTTTTGTTGTAAGAGACAGAGCTAGGACATGGTTGGACTCACAACCTAAAGAAAGCCTGGACTCATGGGAAAAGCTAGTCAATGCCTTCTTGGCAAAGTTCTTTCCACCTCAAAAATTGAGTAAGCTTAGAGTGGAAGTCCAAACCTTCAGACAGAAGGATGGAGAATCCCTCTATGAAGCTTGGGAAAGATACAAACAATTGATCAGAAAATGTCCATCTGACATGCTTTCTGAATGGAGCATCATAGGTATTTTCTATGATGGTCTCTCTAAACTATCCAAGATGTCTTTGGATAGCTCTGCTGGAGGATCTCTTCATCTGAAGAAGACGCCTACAGAAGCTCAAGAGCTAATTGAAATGGTTGCAAATAACCAATCCATGTACACTTCTGAAAGGAATCCTGTGAACAATGGGACAAGTCAGAAGAAAAGAGTTCTTGAGATTGATACTCTGAATGCCATATTGGCTCAGAACAATATATTGACTCAGCAAGTCAATTTGATTTCTCAAGGTCTGTCTGGAATGCAAAATGCACCAAGCAGTACTAAGGATGCTTCATCTGAGGAAGAAGCTTATGATCCTGAGAACCCTTCAATGGAAGAGGTGAATTACCTAGGAGAACCCTATGGAAACACCTATAATTCTTCATGGAGAAATCATCCAAATTTCTCATGGAAGAATCAAGAGAGACCTCAACAAGGTTTCAATAACAATAATGGTGGAAGAAACAGGTTTAGCAATGGCAAGCCTTTTCCATCATCTTCTCAGCAACAGACAGAGAGTTCTAAGCAGAACACCTCTGACTTAGCAACCATGGTCTCTGATCTAATCAAAACCACTCAAGTTTCATGACTGAAACAAGGTCCTCCATTAGGAATTTGGAGGCACAAGTGGGACAGCTGAGCAAGAAAGTTACTGAACTCCCTCCTAGTACTCTCCCAAGCAATACAGAAGAAAATCCAAAAGGAGAGTGCAAGGCCATCAACATGGCCAAATTTGGAGAGGAGGGAGAGGAAGTGAACGCCACTGAGGAAGACCTCAATGGGTGTGCACTAGCCTCCACTGAGTTCCCCAATGAGGAACCATGGGAATCTGAGGCTCAAAATGAGACTATAGAGATTCCATTGGACTTACTTCTGCCTTTCATGAGCTCTGATGAGTATTCTTCCTCTGAAGAGGATGAGTATGTCACTGAAGAGCAAGTTGCTAAATACCTTGGAGCAATCATGAAGCTAAATGACAAGTTATTTGGAAATGAGACTTGGGAGAACGAACCTCCTTTGCTCACCAAAGAACTGGATGACTTGTCTAGGCAGAAATTACCGCAAAAGAGACAAGATCCTGGGAAGTTTTCCATACCTTGCACCATAGGCACCATGACCTTCAAGAAGGCTCTGTGAGACTTAGGGTCAAGTGTAAACCTCATGCCTCTCTCTGTAATGGAGAAGCTAGGGATCTTTGAGGTACAAGCTGCAAGAATCTCACTAGAGATGGCAGACAACTCAAGAAAACAAGCTTATGGACTTGTAGAGGATGTCTTGGTGAAGATTGAAGACCTTTACATCCCTACTGATTTCATAGTCCTAGAGACTGGGAAGTGCATGGATGAAACCATCATCCTTGGCAGACCCTTCCTAGCCACAGCAAAGGCTGTGATTGATGTTGATAGAGGTGAACTGATCATTCAAGTGAATGAAAAATCCTTTGTGTTTAAGGCTCAAGGATATCCCTCTGTCACCATAGAGAGAAAGCATGAAGAGCTTCTCTCAAATCAGAGTCAAGCAGAGCCCCCACAGTCAAACTCTAAGTTTGGTGTTGGGAGGCCACAACCAAACTCTAAGTTTGGTGTTGAACCCCTACATTCAAACTCTAAGTTTGGTGTTGGGAGGTTCCAACATTGCTCTGAGAAAATATGAGGCTCCATGAGAGCCATCTGTCAAGCTACTGACATTAAAGAAGCGCTTGTTGGGAGGCAACCCAATGTTATATTTTATCTATTTCTTTTGTTATTTTATGTTTTTTGTAGGTTGATGATCATAAGAAGTCACAAAATCAATTGAAAAAGCAAAAACAGAATGAAAAACAGGAAGAAAAATAGCACACCCTGGAGGAAGAACCTACTGGCGTTTAAACGCCAGTAAGGCTAGCAATTGGGCGTTTAACGCCCAGTCTGGCACCATTCTGGGCGTTTAACGCCAGAAAGGGGCACCAGACTGGCGTTAAACGCCAGGAAAGGGCAAGAACCTGGCGTTAAACGCCAGAAATGGGCACCAGCCCGGTGTTTAACGCCAGATTTGGCACAAAACGTGTTTTTGCATGCCATTTGGTGCAGGGATGACTTTTCCTTAACACCACAGGATCTGTGGACCCCACAGGATCCCCACCAACCCCACCACTCTCTCTTCTTCTTCACCTATTCACCTATCACCTCAATACCTCTTCCCCAAAAACCCTTCACCTATCAAATCCCATCTTTCTCTTCACCACTCACATCCATCCTTCATAAAACCCCACCTACCTCACCCTTCAAATTCAAACCACTTTCCCTCCCAAACCCACCCATACATGACCAAACCATAAGCCTCCCTCTCCTATATAAACCCTTCTTCACCCCTTCATTTTCACACAACCTAAACACCACTTCTCCCCCTCTTTGGCCGAACACAAAGCCATACCCTTCTTCCTCATTTCTTCTTCTTCTACTCTCTTCTTTCTTCTTTTGCTCGAGGACGAGAAAACCTTTTAAGTTTGGTGTGGTAAAAGCATTACTTTTTGTTTTTCCATAACCATTTATGGCATCCAAGACTGGAGAAACCTCTAGAAAGAGGAAAGGGAAGGCAAAAGCTTCCACCTCCGAGTCATGGGAGATGGAGAGATTCATCTCAAGGGTGCATCAAGACCACTTCTATGAAGTTGTGGCCTTGAAGAAGGTGATCCATGAGGTCCCTTTCAAACTCAAAAAGGGTCAACTTTGATCAAAGGTTGGACCAAGTCCTCACAGACATTTGTGAAGAGGGCGCTCAATGGAAGAGAGATTCAAGAGGAAAGCCGGTTCAACTGAGAAGGCATGACCTCAAGCCCATCACTAAGAAAAGGATGGAGCAAACAAGAGACCCTACTCATCATGAGATCTCTGAGATGCCTCAAGGGATGCACTTTCCTCCACAAGACTATTGGGAGCAAATTAAACACCTCCCTAGGAGAATTAAGCTCCAACATGGGACAACTAAGGGTGGAGCACCAAGAACATTCCATCCTCCTCCATGAAATTAGAGAAGATCAAAGAATCATGAGAGAGGAGCAACAAAGACAAGGAAGAGACATTGAGGAGCTCAAGCACTCCATAAGGCCTTCAAGAGGAAGAACAAGCCGCCATCACTAAGGTGGACCGTTCTTTAATCTCCTTGTTCTTTATTTTTCTGTTTTTCGAAAATTATGCTTTATGTTGTCCATGTTTGTGTCTTATGATCATTAGTGTCTATGCCTTAAAGTTATGAATGTCCTATGAATCCATCACCTTTCTTAAATAAACAAATGTTCTTAATTGAAAAAGAAAAGAATTGCATGAATTTTGAATTTTATAACAGTTTAATTATTTTGATGTAGTGGCAACACTTTTGTTTTCTGAATGTATGCTTAAACAGTGCATATATCTTTTGAATTTGTGGTTCATGAATGTTGGCTCTTGAAAGAATGATGAAAAAGGAGACATGTTACTGAGGATCTGAAAAATCATAAAAATGATTCTTGAAGCAAGAAAAAGCAGTGAATACAAAAAAAAAACGAAAAAAAAACGAAAAAAAAAAGAAAAAAAAAGAGAAAAAGAAAAAAGGAAGAAATAAAGTTGTGATCCAAGGCAAAAAGAGTATGCTTAAGAACCCTGGACACCTTTAATTGGGGACTTTAGCAAAGCTGAGTCACAATCTGAAAAGGTTCACCCAATTATGTGTATGTGGCATGTATGTATCCGGTGGTAATACTGAAAGACAGAGGGCTTTGGGCCACGGCCAAGACTCAATAAGTAGCTGTGTTCAAGAATCATCATACTTAACTAGGAGAATCAATGACACTATCTAGATTCTGAGTTCCTAAAGAAGCCAATCATTCTGAATTTCAAAG
Source organism: Arachis stenosperma (assembly GCF_014773155.1). Lineage (NCBI taxonomy): Eukaryota > Viridiplantae > Streptophyta > Magnoliopsida > Fabales > Fabaceae > Arachis > Arachis stenosperma. The sequence continues at coordinate 35,555,098 of NC_080382.1, forward strand.
GATAGAGTGAGATGCCAAAACTATTCAGAGGCAAAAAGCTAAAAGCTCCGCTCATCTAATTAATACTGATCTTCATAGATGTTTTTGGAGTTCATTGCATATTCTCTTCTTTTTATCTTATTTGATTTTCAGTTGCTTGGGGACAAGTAACAATTTAAGTTTGGTGTTGTGATGAGCGGATAATTTGTACGCTTTTTGGCATTGTTTTTAGTAAGTTTTTAGTATGATTTAGTTAGTTTTTAGTATATTTTTATTAGTTTTTAGTTAAAATTCACTTTTCTGGACTTTACTATGAGTTTGTGTGTTTTTCTGTGATTTCAGGTATTTTCTGGCTGAAATTGAGGGACCTGAGCAAAAATCTGATCCAGAGACTGAAAACGACTGCAGATGCTGTTGGATTCTGACCTCCCTGCACTCGAAGTGGATTTTCTAGAGCTACAGAAGCCCAATTGGCGCGCTCTCAACGGCGTTGGAAAGTAGACATCCTGGGCTTTCCAGAAATATATGATAGTCCATACTTTGCCCAAGATTTGATGGCCTAAACCGGCGTTCAAAGTCACCCTCAGATTTCCCAGCGTTAAACGCCAGAACTGGCACCAAAATGGGAGTTAAACGCCCAAACTGGCATAAAAGCTGGCGTTTAACTCCAAGAAGAGTCTCTACACGAAAAATGCTTCATTGCTCAGCCCAAGCACACACCAAGTGGGCCCGGAAGTGGATTTTTATGTCATTTACTCATCTTTGTAATTCTTAAGCTACTAGTTTCCTATAAGTAGGACCTTTTACTATTGTATTTGAATCTTTTGATCACTTTAGATCTCTAGATCATCTTTGGACATCTTGTTCTTAGATTATTGGGAGGCTGGCCTCACGGCCATGCCTAGACCTTGTTCTTATGTATTTTCAACGGTGGAGTTTCTACACACCATAGATTAAGGTGTGGAGCTCTGCTGTACCTCGAGTATTAATGCAATTACTATTGTTCTTCTATTCAATTCCGCTTGTTCTTTGTCCAAGATATCACTTGTTCTTCAACTTGATGAATGTGATGATCCGTGACACTCATCATCATTCTCACTCATGAACAAAGTGACTGACAACCACTCTTGTTCTACAAGCATACGAGGCTCTAGTGTTTATCTCTTGGATTCCTGATACACGATGCATGGTTGATCGCCTGACAACCGAGTGCTCGCCTGACAAACGAGCCAGCCATTCTGTGAGATCAGAATCTTCGTGGTATAGGCAAGAACTGATGGCGGCATTCAAGAGAATCCGGAAGGTCTAACCTTGTCTGTGGTATTCTGAGTAGAATTCAATGATTGAATGACTGTGACGTGCTTCAAACTCCTGAAGGCAGGGCGTTAGTGACAGACGCAAAAGAATCACTGGATTCTATTCCGGCCTGATTGAGAACCGACAGATGGATAGCCGTGCCGTGACAGGGTGCGTTGAACATTTCCAATGAGAGGATGGGAGGTAGCCACTGACAACGGTAAAACCCTTGCATAAGCTTGCCATGGAAAGGAGTAAGAAGGATTGGATGAAGACAGTAGGAAAGCAGAGAGACGGAAGGGACAAAGCATCTCCATTCGCTTATCTGAAGCTCTCACCAATGATATACATAAGTATCTCTATCTTTATCTTTATGTTTTATTCATCATCTACACCCATTTGAGTCTGCCTGACTGAGATTTACAAGGTGACCATAGCTTGCTTCATACCAACAATCTCCGTGGGATCGACTCTTACTCACGTAAGGTATTACTTGGACGACCCAGTGCACTTACTGGTTAGTTGTGCAAAGTTGTGTAGTGATCACAATTTCGCGCACCACCTAGCAATGAGAAAAGAAGCTAGATAATGTGGTAACTTGTGAGTGAAGCAAGGGAAAAATAAATGATCAATGAGGATCAAAGATGATTATGTGAGATGCGGAGGATGGCGGTGGAAGTGCTTGTTATGCCATGGGCCGAAGGGCCGTAATTGTTAATAAATTGGCTAGTTATGGATTTAACCGTAAGCCGAATGGCTAGATTATTGTCGTGTTATGGTGGAGCCATGATTATGGCTAAGTATAAATGCATATATGCTGTTGAATGAATTGTGAATGTTTGCACTTCCACTTTTGGAGATGAGAGTTTCCCTCGGAGAAAGCAGTGGCTAGCCACCACGTGCCCCAGGTTGAGACTCGAAGCTCTTTTGACCCTATGTCGTAAGTGTGGCCGGCCACTGTGAAAGTCCCGGATGAGCTCGCCCCCGGAAATATTCACCAATGAGGGTGATGGATATGGATCATGATTATGATCAAGTTTATGACGAGTATAACTCGAGTTGGGGAAGCGCGACAGAGGGACAGTCCAATGGTTAGCTACCAGGACTTGTTGGGTTGGCTCTATAACCGATAGATGATATCATCAGCCATTAGGGACAGGCATTCATCATATGCATACTATGTGAATTAATTGAGATTGCCTATTTGACTGCATATTACGTGCTATTTGATTAAATGCCTTATCTGTTCCTACTTGTATATCTCTTGTCTGAAATAAATGTGTTTGCTACATTTTACTCCTGCTGGTGGTTGGAAGGTATGAAGGGTTTGGAAAGGGAAGAAATAGTTAGACTGAAGGATCTTTAGTCAGTTGCCAATTATGGTTTAGCTTGTTTATAAGCTTTGATTTTATCTGGAGGAAGTTCTAGGATTGCCTTCAGCTTCCCTCTATTATTATATATTATATATGTGGAAGCTGTTACCATGCTGGGAACCTATGGTTCTCACCCATGCAGATTTTGTGGTCTTCAGATGCAGGATGTGAGGTTTCTCGCTGAAGCATACTGGAGACTTCTGGATTAGCGAAGATCCTTTGTTCTCGGGACTCTGTTTTGATTTTATGATTTCTCTTAGATACTTTATCTCCATTGAATAATACAAACTGTGATGACTCCTTTTATAGGAGATTTTGGGAGAATAGGTTCTCAGTTTTTGTGTCCCTTTGGGTTTTCCTTGGGGTTTCCTATTTTATTTACTTGTATATATATATATATATATGTTACTTTGCGGACCTGTTATCTTCACAACCGGCTTTTGAGTTTTGATATTCCCATTTTTGACACTCTTCTGTATATATATAATCTCGTGCTGGTTTATCCTTGTTCGTTACGTTATCAATCGAAGTGTTGCGCTTTTGAGTTACGAATTTTGTTTTACCCCTCTTTCTCAAAAAGGCTCCTAGTTATAATCATTTTTCACAATACTATTCGTACTAAATTTGTGTTTTAGAGGCCGTAATACCTTGCCATCTCTGGATTATGACTTAAGCAAAAGACTCTGTATGGTAGGGTGTTACATTATTGTATCAGAGCAGTTCGTTCCTGTAGAGCCTGAAGGACGGACTGACAATGCTTCTGTGCATTCTCTGTATGTGTGTTATGTGCTTGATATAATTGGCATAAACGTTCATGAGCATGCTTTTGAGACTTTGAAGCACTAGACTTCTGATATTAAGATTGATCAACTTAATATCGATTGTTTGGTGTGTATAGGAACCAGATGGCGCCTCGTGTACGTGGTAGAGGCCGTGGGAGAGGTCGTACTAATGCTCGTGCGCCAGAGATTAATCCTAATGACCCAGTGAACTTTATGACTGCATTGGAGAACATGTTTGCTGCTATGCATGCCACTGCTGAGGCTCTTGGTCAACAGATGAACAACCATGGTAATGACGGAGGTGGAGTTCAGGGCCCGATGACACTAGCAAACTTTTTGAAGGTTAATCCACCTAAGTTCAAGCGAACTACTTGCCCGACTGAAGCCGATTCATGGTTTCAGGATATGGAACGAGCACTACAAGCGCAGGTGGTACCTGAAGGGCAGCGTGTGGAGTTCGCTACCTATTTGATTACTGGAGAAGCGTCGCATTGGTGGCAAGGAATCTGACGCCTCCTGCAGCAGGGTGGTGATTATATCACCTGGGATGTCTTCTAAGAGGTGTTCTATAAGAAGTACTTTCTGACTTCTGCTAGGACGGCCAAGGAGCTTGAATTATTATAGCTGAAGCAGGGTACTATGTTCGTATCTGAGTATACTGACAAGTTTGAGGAGCTGTTCAGATCTCTCGTATGTGTCAAGGAACTCCGGTGAAATATGAGGAATGGAAGTGTGTTAAGTATGAAGGAGGACTCCGGAGCGATATTTTTAGTTCAGTGGGACCAATGGAGATTAGGACTTTCTCCGAGTTGGTGAACAAGTGTATGGTTGCTGAAGAGTGTGTGAAGAGGGCATCCGCTGAGAAAGGAAGTCACAAAGGATCATTCCCACAGAATCGAGGGAAGAGCTTTGCACCTAGAGGTCCGCCTTTCAAGAGGGGAGGTTCCTTTAGGAGGCCCAACAACAACAACTCCCAAGGGAAGAGGTTTGGGAAGCAGCCTCAGACGATCAAGCTTGTACTAGGTATGGGACTCACCATTCGGGAGCACCATGTAAGGCCCGATGGGGTTTGTGCTACAATTGTGGAAAGGCGGGGAATAAAGCTACAAGTTGTCCGGAAAAGCAGAAGCAAGGTGATGGGAAAGCACAACAGACTGGTCGGGTGTTCACCACCTCAGCTCTGGGTGCCGAGGGATCCGAGACGCTCATTCGAGGTAACTGTCTAATGGCTGGTCAAACTTTAAATGCTTTATTTGATTCGGGAGCATCACATTCATTCATTGCATTTGAGAAAGCCCATGAGTTAGGATTGAAGATCGTAACCTTAAGTTATGACCTAAAAGTGTATAATGCTACCCATGAAGCTATGGTAACTAGGCTAGGATGCCCGAAAGTTTCGTTTAGGTTCAAGCAGCATGATTTTGTCCATAATTTAATCTGCTTACCAATGATTGGTCTTGATCTTATCTTGAGATTGGACTGGTTATCTGAGAACCATGTCTTGCTTGATTGTTCTACAAAGACGGTGTACTTTGTGCCGGAAGATACAGAAGGGCCGGTCGTGGTGAATAATTATTACTTGAATTCGATGATGGTGAACTGTTCCGGAATCGAATGTTAGGGTATCTTGTTGTTAACCGCGGGTGTTTCGGGTAATGATCAAAGGTTGGATCACATTCCGATAGTGTGCGAGTTTCCGGAAGTGTTTCCCAATGACATTGAAGAATTTTCACCTAACCGAGAGGTCGAGTTTGCTATCGAATTGGTGCCTGGGGCGGGACCAATCTCAAGTGCTCCTTATAGAATGTCACCATTAGAGATGACCGAGCTAAAGTCTCAGTTAGAGGATTTGTTGGGTAAGAACTTTATCCGACCAAGTGTTTCCCCGTGGGGTGCTCCAATGCTACTGGTAAAGAAAAAAGATGGGAGTATGCGGCTCTGTGTGGATTACAGGCAGCTAAACAAGGTCACCATAAAGAATAAGTACCTATTGCCGAGAATTGATGATCTCATGGATCAGTTACAAGGAGCTGGGGTTTTTGCAAGATTGATTTACGATCTGGTTATCACCAGATAAGGGTGAGGGTGAGGATATTCCTAAGACCGCTTTTAGGACTCGTTATGGTCATTACGAGTACATTGTAATGTCTTTTGGGTTGACGAATTCTCCTGCGGTGTTTATGGATTACATGAATAGAATGTTCCGTCTGTTTCTGGATAAATTTGTTGTTGCCTTTATTGACGACATACTGATTTACTCCAAGACTGAAGAAGAGCATGCAGAACACTTGAGGACTGTGTTGCAGATTTTAAAGAAGAAGATACTCTATGCAAAACTGTCTAAGTGTGAGTTCTGGAAGAGTAAGGTGAAGTTTTTGGGTCACGTGGTGAGTAAGAAGGGAATAGCCGTAGATCCAACTAAGATGGAAGCTGTGATGGATTGGAAGCAACCAACCATAATAATTGAGATAAGGAGTTTTCTGGGCTTAGCTGGCTATTACCAAAGGTTCATCATAGGCTTTTTGCAATTAGCTTTGCCGTTGACAAAGTTAACCCGCAAGACACTCCGTTTATTTGAACTCCTGAGTGCGAGGAGAGCTTTCAGGCATTGAAGAAAAAGTTGACCACTGCACCTGTGTTAGTGTTACCTGAGCCGAACGAGCATTTTGAGATGTACTGTGATGCCTCATTAAAGGGTCTAGGGTGCGTGCTGATGCAACATCATAATGTGGTGGCGTATGCCTCACGACAGTTGAGACCTCATGAAGTTAGTTACCCTACACACGATTTGGAACTCGCTGCGGTTGTGTTTCCCTTGAAGGTGTGGAGGCATTATCTCTATGGGGTTAAGTTCCAAGTCTTCTCTGATCACAAGAGCTTGAAATATCTCTTTGATCAGAAAGAGCTTAATATGAGGCATAGGAGGTGGATGAAATTATTGAAGGACTACGACTTTGAGTTGAATTACCATCCGGGAAAGGCGAATATAGTGGCGGATGCATTAAGTCGGAAGTCGTTATATGTGGCTTGGATGATGCTTCAAGAGGAGAAGTTGCTCAAGGGATTCGAGAGTCTGAAAATTGGTGCTCGAGAAGTATCTGGAACCTTGTGTTTGAGCCGATTAGAAATCTCGAGTGACTTTAAGTCCGAACTCCTAAAGGCTCATGAAAATGATGAAGCGTTATGGAAGGTGTTACCGGCTATTGAGCAAGGGAAACTGTGGAGAGTGTTGGAAGAAAAAGATGGGTTATGGTGATTCAAGGGTAGGATCATTGTGCCAGATGTTGGCACTTTCAGGCAAGATATTTTAAAGGAGGCACACAAAAGTGGATTCTCCATTCACCCGGGAAGTACTAAAATGTACCGTGATTTAAAGGCGATGTTTTGGTGGCCGGGTATAAAGAATGATGTGGCGGAATATGTTTCAAAGTGCTTAACTTGTCAAAAGGTAAAGATTGAACATCAAAGACCTTCCAGGATGTTGCAACCTTTAGAGGTTCCCCAATGGAAGTGGGAAAGTATTGCAATGGACTTTGTGTCGGGATTGCCAAGGACTAGGACTGGTTTTGATGCTATCTGGGTGATTGTGGACCGACTGACGAAGTCATCTCACTTTTTGCCCATTCGAATGACTTATACCCTTGAGGAGCTAGCACGGTTATACATAAAGGAGATTGTGAGACTTCATGGTTTACCTGCTACTATAATCTCTGATAGAGATCCTCGTTTCACTTTGAGGTTCCGGGGTGCATTTCATAAAGCTTTTGGAACCCAATTAAGCTTGAGTATAGCTTACCATCCTCAAACAGATGGTCAATCTGAGAGGACGATCCAAACACTAAAGGATATGTTGAGAGCTTGTGTTTTGACCAACCAGCGAGTTGGAATCGATATATGCCGTTAGTGGAGTTTGCATACAATAATAGTTACCATGCAAGCATCGGAATGCCTCCGTATGAGGCCTTGCATGGGAGGAAATGTCAATCTCTGCTATGTTAATATGAAGCTAGAGAGAAAGGCTTGTTGGGGCCGGAGATGATAGCTGAGACCACTGAACAAGTCAAGAAAATTCAAGATAGGATGCTTACGGCGCAGAGTCGTCAGAAGGGTTATGCCGATCAGAGGTGGAAACCCTTGGAATTTGAGGAAGGAGACCGTGTTTTCCTTAAGGTTACTCCAACCACAGGAGTAGGTAGGGCTATTAAAGCGAAGAAGTTGAATCCTCGATACATTGGTCCATTTTAGATCCTAGAGAGGATTGGACTAATGGCGTATCGGATGGCTCTACCACCTCATCTTTCAAACCTGAACGACGTGTTTCACTGGGTATTGAGATGTTGTGTATGGGTATGATGATTGTGGCTTAGGTTGTGTATATGTGAATTTTGGGGCTTGATTGAGACCTTGGAAAGTTGATGCCAGGGCATCTAGGCAGTTTCACTGACCTTTTCTTTACTGTTTTAGGGTAGTTTCATGCATTTTCTTAGTGAATAAGGCAAGTTTTGGATGGAATTATACTTACACCTTGATTCAAGCAACTATTGTGAACTTTGCATAATTTCATGAGTATTTTGCTAGAATTGCATGATAAGTTGATGATGCACAATCTCATGACTTTGGCTAGAGCTTTGATGCACTTTAATTGCTTGATTTCAGGGCAAAGGAAGCAAGGAAGAACCACGTTAGTATTCACGTTAACCTAGTTAACGTGAACACTAACGTGGAATGGTGAAAAGCTTGCAACGTTAATGAGAAAAGTGATCACCAATAACGCCTGCGAAGCCATCCATAGCTCACGTTACTTGCCACGTTAAACTAAGTTAACGTGGTAGTTAACGTAGAAGAAAAAGAGAAACTCCACGTTAAGAGAAAACGTAAACACCAATAACGTTTTCCTCCAACGTTAGTGGTAAAAGTGAACACCACTAACGTTGGAGAACTTGGCAATGATCCACATTAAGAGTCACGTTAACTTAGTTAACGTGAACTCTAACGTAGAAGAGGAAAACAAAAGCCAACGTTAGTGACACTCACTTTTGTCACTAACGTTGGACCAACTAGCATTGCCTACGTTAACTTTCACGTTAAGACCATTAACGTGAAAGATAACGTGGAGTTGAGATCAAAGAGCCAACGTTAGTGACACTCACTTTAGTCACTAACGTTGGAAGATGGCATCACTACTACGTTAAGAGCCACGTTAACTTAGTTAACGTGAGTTCTAACGTAGAGAATTTGGCCATTTGGAGCGTTAGTGACAAAATTGAGTGTCACTAACGCTCTCGAAGGTCAAACACACCCACGTTAAGAGTCACGTTAGCTATACTAACGTGAACTCTAACGTAGGAACAAAGGGCACTAAGCAACATTAATGGGAAAAGTGATTCCCATTAACGTTTGCGAAGGGGTATAAGCCAACGTTATTGGGAAAAGTGAGTCCCATTAACGTTGGCCAAAATTTTAGAAAGCAACGTTAGTGGTCACGTTAAGACCACTAACGTTGGATTTAACGTGGATATATGAGGTTGGAATGTTAGTGGAAAAAGTAAATGCCACTAACGTTCTCGAACCCACAATGACACTCAACATTAAATCTTACTAAATACCCAAGCCTAATTCACATTTCTCTGCAAGTTGAGCCCACTAAAGATGAGAACTGCTTCAACTCAAGATCCAGAGCCCACATCCAAGACTTGAAGAACTCACTAAAAGATCAAGAGGAGTAGTATATATATGAGTAGTTTTGAACTATAGAGAAGCTTAGCACTTTTGGGAACTACTCTCTATAGATTTACTTTTCTGCACTTTTAGCATGGATTCTTCTTTTCTTCCATTTTTCATTTCTAGAGCTATGAACAACTAAACCCCTTTCATTGGGTTAGGAAGCTCTGTTGTAATTTGATGGATCAATTATAGTTTTCATTCTTCTTCTTCTTTCTTTTCTCTTGATCTTACTAGAAAGCTTTCGATCTTAATTCAATTGGTTAGTTGTCTTGGAAAAGAAACTCTCCAGAATTGGATCTCCTTTGAGCCTTGGAAAAGGGATGAGGAGGTCATGCTAGAAATGCTTTCTCATGTTGGACCAAATTGGGGTCTGGGCGGATATAGTGACATGTGATCCTCCTAACATTTTGATTTGGAAAAACATGTGGTGTAATCTGTGACCACACTTCATCTCTTCCCATGAGCAATTAAATCAAGGAATTGGGCAATTGTTCAAGCTTAGAGAGATTAGATTGCCAAGGAATTGGGATCCAATCACTTAAGATTTCCAAGGAGATCAATGAATGCATTGATTGAGGAAGAGATGAGAATTAACTTGATCCGGAGAATGCAACATCTCCTGAACCCAATGATTCCCCCATTTCTGATCTTACCCATTCTCTTTACTTTCTGCCATTTATTTTCATGCTCATTACCCCAAATCCCCATTTAAGATTCTGCACTTTAATTTCTGTTATTTACTTTCCAGTCATTTAAATTTCTGCATCTCAATCTAAATTCTATTTAGCTCAACTAGCATATTCTTCTAACTAAAGTTGCTTGACCAATCAATCCTTGTGGGATTCAACCTCACTCTATTGTGAGTTTTACTTGACGACAATTCGGTATACTTGCCGAAGGAAAATTTGTTGAGAGACAAGTTTTCATGCATCAAGTTTATGGCGCCGTTGCCGGGGATTGATTTTGAATCAACAATGATTAAGTTTGAAGATAACTAGATTGAGCATTTTTCTTTTTGTTTATTTGATTCAATCAATTTCCTTTAGTTTGTTTTAATTTCTTCCTTACCCCCTGCACCCTCTTTAATTTTTTGTTCTTTCTTTCTTTGTTAATTATAATTCTGCTCACTAACCCACTAACTGTTTGATAATTTGCATCACTCACACTAACAATTACTCTAACAAGAATAGTTTCTTCATTTTATCTCCTGTTGTGCAATCTGTCTGTTGTATGATAGGGAGAAGAGAAGGAGTTTTAACATCCTTTGATTCAGAACCTAAAAGGACCCTTTGGAGACTAAGAAGGGAAGCAGGAGGGAAAAGAATTATTGGTGCTGAGGAAGAAGAGGGAGAGTATTTTGAACCCAACATGGAAGAGAATATGGAGAACAATCATGAAGAAGAAGCTTACAACCATGCTAGAAAAGGCCATGCAAACCGTGCTAGGCAAGAAAGGAGAGTTCTAGGCTCCTATATCAATCCTAATCCAGGAAACTGTGGAAGCAGCATTCAGAAGCCCACCATACATGCCAACAATTTCGAACTAAAACCCCAGCTCATCACTCTTGTTCAGAATAATTGCTCATTTGGAGGAGGTGCTCAAGAAGATCCCAATCAACATTTAACCACCTTCCTGAGGATTTGTGACACTGTGAAGTCCAATGGAGTCCATCCAGATGTCTATAGGTTGCTCTTGTTCCCTTTTTCACTCAGGGACAAGGCATCCAAATGGCTTGAATCCTTCCCAAAGGAAAGCTTAACAAATTGGGAGGATGTGGTGAACAAGTATTTAGCAAGATTTTACCCTCCTCAAAGGATCAATAGGCTGAGAGCTGAGGTGCAAACTTTCAGGCAACAAGATGGTGAGACACTTTATGAAGCATGGGAGAGATTCAAAGACCTAATAAGAAGATGCCCACCAGAGATGTTTAATGAGTTGGTTCAACTTCACATCTTCTATGAAGGTCTTTCATATGAGTCAAAGAAGGTTGTGGATCATTCATCAGGAGGCTCTCTAAACAAGAAGAAAACCATTGAAGAAGCCATAGATGTCATTGAAACAGCTGCTGAAAATGATTACTTCTATGCCTCCAAAAAAAGTAACACCAGAGGAGTAATGGAGCTGAACCACATGGATGCACTGTTAGCTCAAAACAAGATGATCACCAAGCAGCTAGCAGATCTTACCAAGAAGGTGGAGGAGAACCAAGTTGCAGCATCCATCACCTCATCATTAGCTCAAGAAGGAGTAAACATAGGAGAAGAAGGTGACTGGGAGCAAGCCAAGTATGTTGGAAACTCACCTAGACAAGTCCATGATCCATACTCCAAAACTTACAACTCTGGATGGAGAAATCACCCCAACTTTGGATGGGGAAACCAACAAGACCAAGGGCAAGATCAGAGACGCCACAACCTCAACTCCAACAACAATGCAACTCATCAACATACCTCACAGAAATCCTACTAACATCCATCTAACCACCCTTCTCAACCATCTAATCTCAACCCAACATCAATAACCGAGGAGAGATTATCAAGGATTGAGGCTCTACTTGAAAATCTATGCAAGGAAATTCAAGATAGTAAAGCTTTCCGGGAAGAAGTGCAATCCAACATGCAAAATCAAGATACTGCCATCAAGAAACTGGAAACACAGATTGAGTTCTTACTCAAGCAAGTCCCTGGACACAACAATTGCAGCAATATTAACTCAATACCAAAGGAGGAATGTCAAGCTATCACCCTCAGAAGTGGGAAGGAATTGAAGGAGACCCACAAGAAACCACCAGAGAAGAAATTGGATGAAGAAAACAAAGGACATGAGGAAGCTCAACCCACAAACCCTAAGCCACATCAAGAAGGAGAAGCACTCAAACCATGCTTCTCAAAGGCTCCAAAGCCCCCAGTAGCTGCAATTAAAGAAGAGGGGAGAGGACAACCAATTCTAAAGATTCTTGGAAATCTTCAAGAAACTACAAATAAACATACCCTTCGCTGAAGCAATAGAGCAAATGCCACTCTATGCCAAGTTCTTGAAGGAATTGATGACCAAAAAGAGAAGCTAGAAGAATAATGAGACCGTGGTGCTCACGGAAGAATGCAGCACCATCATCCAACACAAATTGCCCCAGAAATTGAAGGATCCCGGGAGTTTCCAAATCCCTTGTATCATTGGGAAAATCACTGTGGAAAAGGCTTTATGTGATCTAGGAGCCAGCATAAACCTAATGTCTCTAGCAATGATGAAAAAAATGAAGATTGAGGAAGCCAAACCAACAAGAATGGCGCTGCAACTAGCAGACAGATCATTCAAATTTTCCCATGGGATAGTAGAAGATTTGTTGGTGAAGGTGGGAGACTTCATCTTTCCAGCAGATTTCGTGGTATTAGACATGGAGGAAAGAGCTAAGACTTCCATCATCCTGGGAAGACCATTCTTAGCCACAGCCGGAGCCATTATTGATGTCCAAAAGGGTGAACTTGTCCTTAGATTACATGAGGAGAAAATGACATTCAATGTGTTTAAGGCCATGAGTTACCCACACAACTCATTGGAAGAATGTATGAGGTTGGACTCCGTAGAAGCTTTGGTACAAGAAACTCTTGAAGAAGAACTTAAAGCATCAACAGAAGAAGAATTAGCAGCAAGCGAAGAAGCTGCAGCCGCTGAAATACATGTTCAAGGCATGCTAGAAGAAAAGGAGAAAGGAAAAGAAGTGCCCAAATTGGAGCTTAAAGCACTGCCAACTACTCTCAAGTATGCATACTTAGGAGAAAATAAAAGTTATCCAGTGATCATAAATTCAGCCCTCAGCCAAGAACAAGAGAAAGAGTTATTTCAAGTCTTGCGAAAGCATAAGGATGCCATTGGATGGACACTTGCTGACTTGAAAGGAATCAGTTCAGCCATATGCATGCATAAGATACTCCTGGAAGAAGGTGCCAAACCGTCCATTCAGCCCCAAAGAAGGTTAAATCCAGCAATGAAGGAAGTAGTGCAGAAAGAAGTTATGAAATTGTGGCAGGGAGGAGTAATCTATCCAACTTCAGATAGCCAATGGGTCAGTCCAGTTCAAGTGGTTCCCAAGAAAGGAGGAATTACTGTGGTGTCTAAAGAAAGGAATGAGCTAATTCCTATAAGAACCATCACAGGCTGGAGAATGTGTATTGACTACAGGAAGCTCAATGAAGCCACAAGAAAAGATCATTTTCCACTTCCCTTCATGGATCAAATGTTGGAAAGACTTGCGGGACATGCATATTATTGTTTTCTATATGGTTATTCAGGATATAACCAAATAGTGGTTGATCCAAGAGACCAAGAGAAAACATCATTCACCTGCCCATATCGAGTGTTTGCCTACAGGCGCATGCCATTTGGGCTATGTAATGCACCCGCAACTTTCCAACGCTGCATGCTCTCCATGTTTTCAGATATGATAGAGAAGTTCATTGAAGTTTTCATGGATGACTTCTCAGTATTTGGAGATTCCTTCCCTAATTGCCTAAACCATCTTGCCTTGGTATTGAAAAGATGTCAAGAAACCAATTTAGTCTTGAACTGGGAAAAATGTCATTTCATGGTGACAGAGGGAATAGTTCTTGGCCATAAAGTTTCTAATCAAGGCATTGAGGTAGATAGAGCTAAGGTGGAGCTAATTGAAAAGTTACCTCCACCAAGTGATGTCAAGGCGATTAGGAGCTTTTTGGGACATGCTGGCTTCTACAGAAGGTTTATTAAAGATTTTTCAAAGATAGCCAAGCCCTTAAGCAATCTCCTAATGTCTGATACACCATTTATTTTTTATGAGAAATGCATGCTAGCATTTGAAAACTTGAAAAAGAGGCTATCCTCAGCTCCTATCATCACCCCTTCCTGATTGGAATTTACCATTCGAACTGATGTGTGATGCATCTGATTTCGTAGTTGGGGCAGTGTTAGGACAGAGAAAAGAAAGTTTGGTGCATGTGATCTACTATGCCAGCAAGGTCTTTAATGATACTCAAAAGAATTATACCACTACCGAAAAAGAGTTGCTGGCAATAGTTTTTGCATTTGACAAATTTAGATCATATCTTATTGGCTCTAAAGTTATTGTTTTCACTGATCACACAGCACTCAAATATCTATTTGCCAAACAAGAGTCAAAACCAAGACTAATCAGATAGATCTTATTGTTGCAGGAGTTCAACATTGAAATTAGAAACAAAAAGGGTGTGGAGAACAAGGTGGCAAACCATCTATCCAGAATCCCTTGTGAGAAGAACGATGCCCATGATACAAGTGTAAATGAATTCTTCCCAGATGAGCAGCTAATGATGATTCATAAAGCACCTTGGTTTGCAGATATTACCAATTTTAAAGCAGCCAGTGACATACCCCCTGGAATCAACAAATATCAAAGAAGAAAACTCATCAATGATGCCAAGTATTTCATTTGGGATGAACCCTATCTCTTTAAGAAATGCTCAGATGGAATCCTTAGGAGGTGCATCTCAAAAGAAGAAGGACAAAGGGTCCTATGGAGTTGTCATAGAGCTAGTTATGGAGGTCACTTTGGAGGAGAAAGAACTGCCGCAAAGGTGCTGCAATGTGGGTTCTTCAGGCCCACTATCTTCAAAGATGCTAAGGAATTAGTGAGAAACTGCAACGAATGCCAAAGGGCTGGCAACCTGCCCAAGAGACATGAGATGCCACAGCAATACATTCTAGAGCTTGAACTGTTTGATGTATGGGGAATCGATTTCATGGGACCATTCCCACATTCATATTCAAACAAGTTTATCTTGGTGGCAGTAGACTATGTATCTAAGTGGGTGGAGGCAGTGGCGACCCCAACTAATGACAACAAGGTAGTCATAAACTTTCTTCGAAAGAATATCTTCACCAGATTTGGAGTCCCACGAGCCCTCATCAGTGACGGAGGGAGCCATTTCTGCAATAGACCATTGGAAGCCCTACTCCTGCGATATGGGGTAAAGCATAAGGTTGCCACACCTTATCATCCCCAAACAAGTGGGCAAACAGAGATATCTAACCGAGAGTTGAAAAGGATTCTGGAAAAGACTGTGGGGATATCAAGAAAGGACTGAGCGAAGAAGCTAGATGATGCTCTTTGGGTATACAGGACAGCCTTCAAAACACCAATTGGAATGTCCCCATATCAACTGGTGTATGTTAAGGCTTGTCACTTGCCATTAGAGCTGGAGCACAAGGCCTCCTGGGCCCTTAAAATACTGAACCTAGATAGCACTGCTGCTGGTAAAAAAAGGGTCCTACAACTTCAAGAATTGGAAGAATTTAGATCTCAAGCCTATGAAAATACCAAGATCTATAAGAAAAAAGCAAAAAGGAGACATGATCTCAATTTGGTACCCAGAAGTTTCGAAGAAGGGAAACATGTGCTTCTCTACAACTCTAGACTGAAACTCTTTCTTGGGAAACTCAAATCAAGATGGTCGGGACCTTTTCTACTCACAAAAGTCTCACCTTGTGGACACATAGAAATAATGGAAGAAGGCTCAAAGAGAAGGTTCACTGTGAATGGACAAAGACTCAAACACTACTTGGGCAGCATGGGGGAGACCCCCAAACAGAAGTACAACCTCAACTAAGGAAAGAATCGTCGAGCTAGCGACGCTAAAAAAAAGTGCTTTGTTGGGAGGCAACCCAACCTGAGGTAATTCTCTTTTCATAAGTCTTTCAATAAAAATTTTAAGTTGGATTCTCTATAGTGTGGAAACTAAGTTTGGTGTTACACACCAAAAACAATTCAAGGGTGAATATAGGGCTCTGAGTTTGGTGTTCCACCAAAACTCCAGCTGAAGAGTGCATTGCAACCCTTAGTGATGAAGCATCCCTCTAGCAATTAGAGAACTTACTTGACAGAGGCTTAACCTCTAACATATAGATTATCTTTTTTTTTAGCTCATAGTTGTTTCTTAATAAAAAGCACACAAGGTTCTTACATGCATCCAATTTGTCAAGTAAGCAAAGAACTAAGTTTGGTGTTCACACACTAAGTTAAGTTCTGAAGCTCACAAACATACATGCATGCTAACCCTCTTCCAAGTGCTTGGATAACAAGCAACTTTCAATAGTGTTGCAGGAATTTAATCAATCTCAGGGAATGAGCATACCCCATCATCCAAGGAAACAGACAGGGATGCAAATATTAGGACGAGAATACCAAGGAAGATATCATAAGGTTGTTTCAACCTATCTCGAACTGCAAAACTCTAAGTGAAAAATGATTGAATAGAACCTGCATCTTTTACTTGTTCCTCTTTATTCACATTTAAATGTGCTAGCTTAATGTCTTGAGTGTTCACTTTCATCTTTCTTACTTGTATGCTTGTCTCTTTAAGTTAATCAAAAAGAAAATGTTATGAAAAGAACAAAAGTGGAGTTATTTTATGAATTGCATTCTGAATATTTGTGGTAAGATGATTAGTAAGCTAAGTTGGTTCACCAAGTAAGGAAAGAAAGCAACTATCTATCCTAAGTCGTATGTTTGAGACACATCCTTTGAGACTAACTAAACAATAAGATCCCAATAAGAAAAGAGAAAGAGCAATAAAAGGGAAAAAGAAAGAAACACAATAAGAAACAATGCTAGGCATCAAGGGTTTCAAAATTGAGGCATGTGTCTGTAGTGTTTATGTACAAAGGATATACTTGGATGAATAAGCTCTTAGGGG
The DNA here is from genome assembly GCF_014773155.1 of Arachis stenosperma. NCBI lineage: Eukaryota > Viridiplantae > Streptophyta > Magnoliopsida > Fabales > Fabaceae > Arachis > Arachis stenosperma. The sequence continues at coordinate 35,571,955 of NC_080382.1, forward strand.
TGCATTATCACTTGGTAACTTGGATTAACTAATCCGGAATTATCAGCTGAAAGTCCACTATCAAGAGTAACATTTGCTACAAAACACTTAGTAACCCAAAGAGGTGCTGGACACCAAGGTCTCAAGAAAGGAAAAATAACAAACCATATGCCTGTGGTGTGTATGTATGAGGGAAAGAGACTTGAGGGAGTAAGTCCTTAGGGGTGTCTTAACACCTAGCACCTTAAACCAACTGGTTTGGGAGTGTTGGCTGAAAGCTTATCATAAAGAGTCGCCCTCTTACAAAGCACTTAGCAAAAAAAAAGGAAAAATAAACTTTGAAAAAGAAGGAAGGATCAATAAGAAAGAAGTCTCAAAGGATGCAATCAAGAAAGTGACTAAGGAGTTGATAAAGGCTTGAAACCTAAAGGGAAAGAACCTAAGTTGCTATACATGAAACCCCATAACTCAGGAATTATACTTCTATTTTAACTTCTTGTTCTTTCATTTCATTTTTCTTATGCTTCAGTACTTGCTTAGGGACAAGCAAGCTTTAAGTTTGGTGTTGTGATGCCAAGGCATCTAGGCCAGTTTCACTGACCTTTTTTTTACTGTTTTAGGGTAGTTTCATGCATTTTCTTAGTGAATAAGGCAAGTTTTGGATGGAATTACACTTACACCTTGATTTAAGCAACTATTTTGAACTTTGCATAATTTCATGAGTATTTTGCTAGAATTGCATGATAAGTTGATGATGCACAATCTCATGACTTTGGCTAGAGCTTTGATGCACTTTAATTGCTTGATTTCAGGGCAAAGGAAGCAAGGAAGAACCACGTTAGTATTCACGTTAACCTAGTTAACATGAACACTAACGTGGAATGGTGAAAAGCTTGCAACGTTAATGAGAAAAGTGATCACCAATAACGCTTGCGAAGCCATCCATAGCTCATGTTACTTGCCACGTTAACTAAGTTAACGTGGTAGTTAACGTAGAAGAAAAAGAGAAACTCCATGTTAAGAGAAAACGTGAACACCAATAATATTTTCCTCCAACGTTAGTGGTAAAAGTGAACACCACTAACGTTGGAGAACTTGGCAATGATCCACGTTAAGAGTCACGTTAACTTAGTTAACGTGAACTCTAATGTGGAAGATGAAAACAAAAGCCAACGTTAGTGACACTCACTTTTGTCACTAACGTTGGACCAACTAGCATTGCCTACGTTAACTTTCACATTAAGACCATTAACGTGAAAGATAACATGGAGTTGAGATCAAAGATCCAACGTTAGTGACACTCACTTTTGTCACTAACGTTGGAAGATGGCATCACTACTACGTTAAGAGCCACGTTAACTTAGTTAACGTGAGTTCTAACGTAGAGAATTTAGGCATTTGGAGCGTTAGTGACAAAAGTGAGTGTCACTAACGCTCTCGAAGGACAAACACACCCACGTTAAGAGTCACGTTAGCTATACTAACGTGAACTCTAACGTAGGAACAAAGGGAACTAAGCAACGTTAATGGGAAAAGTGATTCCCATTAACGTTCGCGAAGGGGTATAAGCCAACGTTATTGGGAATCCCAATAACGTTGGCCAAAATTTAAGAAAGCAACGTTAGTGGTCACGTTAAGACCACTAACGTTGGATTTAACGTGGATATATGAGGTTGGAACGTTAGTGGAAAAAGTGAATGCCACTAACGTTCTCGAACCCACAATGGCACTCAACGTTAAATCTTACTAAATACCCAAGCCTAATTCACATTTCACTGCAGGTTGAGCCCAATAAAGATGAGAACTGTTTCAACTCAAGATCCAGAGCCCACATCCAAGACTTGAAGAACTCACTAGAAGATCAAGAGGAGTAGTATATATAGGATTAGTTTTGAACTATAGAGAAGCTTAGCACTTTTAGGAACTACTCTCTATAGATTTACTTTTCTGCACTTTTAGCATGGATTCTTCTTTTCTGCCATTTTTCATTTCTAGAGCTATGAACAACTAAACCCCTTTCATTAGGTTAGGAAGCTCTGTTGTAATTTGATGGATCAATTATAGTTTTCATTCTTCTTCTTCTTTCTTTTCTCTTGATCTTACTAGAAAGCTTTCGATCTTAATTCAATTGGTTAGTTGTCTTGGAAAAGAAACTCTCCATAATTGGATCTCCTTTGAGCCTTGGAAAAGGGATGAGGAGATCATGCTAGAAATGCTTTCTCATGTTGGACCAAATTGGGGTCTGGGCGGATATAGTGACATGTAATCCTCCCAACACTTTGATTTGGAAATACATGTGGTGTAATCAGTGACCACACTTCATCTCTTCCCATGAGCAATTAAATAAGTGAATTGGGCAATTGTTCAAGCTTAGAGAGATTGGATTGCCAAGGAATTGGGATCCAATCACTTAAGATTGCCAAGGAGATCAATGAATGCATTGATTGAGGAAGAGATGAGAATGAACTTGATCCGGAGAATGCAACATCTCCTGAACCCAATGATTCCCCCATTTCTGATCTTACCCATTCTCTTTACTTTCTGCCATTTATTTTCATGCTCATTACCCCAAATCCCCATTTAAGATTCTGCACTTTAATTTCTATTATTTACTTTCCAGTCATTTAAATTTCTGCATCTCAATCTAAATTTTGTTTAGCTCAACTAGCATATTCTTCTAACTAAAGTTGCTTGACCAATCAATCCTTGTGGGATTCGACCTCACTCTATTGTGAGTTTTACTTGACGACAATTCGGTATACTTGCTGAAGGAAAATTTGTTGAGAGACAAGTTTTCATGCATCAAAAGTTGAAAAGAGATTTTTGGTGGTAAAAATCTGTTCTTGGAGGTGTTGAGACCTAGAGGGCTTGTGGATAAGTGGTTTGGAAGTGCTCCGGTTGAGCTTGGGAAATCGGCTAAGGTATGGTCTAGGTTTCTCGTATCTAATATGTAATGTGGTAGGAAATACTTAGGCTAGAGGCCCTAAGATAGGCATTGAATGGTTGATGTTGTTGAATGGTTGAAATACATGATGTGGTCATATATGTGATGATGATTATTGATGCCTTGATGGTATGATGTATGAGAAATATACATGTTGTGGTATATGCTTGATGAGTAATTGAGGTTGGATTATGGGTGACACCATGTTGATGGTGAATATGATATTGAGTATGTGTAATGATGGTTAATTGGAAATGGTATTATTGGAAATTGGGATGAGAAAGTATGTATGACATGTTTATATGTTGTCTCTTAGCCATTTGATTGAGAAGTGTTAAATTAGTGGGATGATGCTTTGTGAATTGTGGTGAAGTGTTAATGTGTGAGTTGAGGAGGCTTGATGTTGATTTTGGTACATTTTGATTGATTTCAAAAATGGTTGAAATTGGCATGTTTTGGTAAATTTTGAAAGGGGATGAAATTGGCTTGTTTTGAAAATGGCACTTTGTGGTTTTGTATGAAAACATAGTTTTTGGGCATACTTTGACGGGACAAAACTTGGACTACGAATCCCCGTTTTGTACCAAACTTCTTTAGAAATGAAATTGGATCCGGGATGTCCATGCCGTTGGAAGAACGGGCGGAAAACAATTTAAAATGAGAAAGTTATGTCCGTCGGAAGATTGGGGGTTGAATCAGTAAATTCTGCAGCTTTTAACATAGAAACTTTTTAGCAGAATGAACATCCACGCGTAGGCGCACTTGGCGCGTACGCGTCGTTTTTCAAAAAGGCACCATCCACGCGTGCGCGTGGCGTGCGCATGCGCGTCGATGTGATGCACCCAATGCCCAGCCATTTTCCCGAGAGTTGTGCCAGAGTTGTGCCTGGGCACAAATGTACCCGCGCGTACGCGCGGCTAACGCATACGCGTCGTTTGGCTAATTTTCAATCCGCCCATCCGCATGTATGACGCTTGCGTGTCGATGAGTTTTGTGGCCATCCAAGCGTGCGCGTGGAGTGCGCGTACGCGTGGCCCTGTTTTCATCCCAATGTTGATTTTTGAGTTTTAAAAGCCAAATTTTATACTTCTAAGCCTCCGATCTCACCACTTGTGTCTTGAATCATTATGATATGCCTAGCAATGAGAAAATGAGCTAGTAAATATGGTAACTTGCGAGTGAAGCAAGGGAAAAATGAATGATCAATGATGATCAAAGATGATTATGTGAGATGCGGAGGATGGCGGTGGAAGTGCTTGTTATGCCAAGGGCCGAAGGGCCGTAATTGTTAATGAATTGGCTGGTTATGGATTTAACCGTGAGCCAAATGGCTAGATTATTGTCGTGTTACGGCGGAGCCATGATTATGGCTAAGTATAAATGCATATATGTTGTTGAATGAATTGTGAATGTTTGCACTTCCACTTTTGGAGATGAGAGTTTCCCTCGGAGAAAGCAGTGGCTAGCCACCACGTGCTCCAGGTTGAGACTCGATGCTCTTTTGACCCTATGTCGTAAGTGTGGCCGGGCACTATGAAAGTCTCGGATGAGCTTGCCCCTGTAAATATTCACCAGTGAGGGTGATGGATATGGATCATGATTATGATCAAGTTTATGACAAGTATAACTCGAGTTGGGGATGCGCGACAGAGGGACAGTCCAATGGTTAGCTACCAGGACTTGTCGGGTTGGCTGTATAACCGACAGATGATATCATCAGCCATTAGGGACATGCATTCATCATATGCATACTATGTGAATTGATTGAGATTGCCTATTTGACTACATATTACTTGCTATTTGTTTAAATGCCTTATCTGTTTTTACTTGCATATCTCTTGTCTGAAATAACTGTGTTTGCTACATTTTACTCCTGCTGGTGGTTGGGAGGTCTGAAGGGTTTGGAAAGGGAAGAAATAGTTAGACTGAAGGATCTTTAGTCAGTTGCCACTTATGGTTTAGCTTGTTTATAAGATTTGATTTTATCTGGAGGAAGTTCTAGGATTGCCTTCGGCTTTCCTCTATTATTATATATTATATATGTGGAAGCTGTTACCATGCTGGGAACCTCTGGTTCTCACCCATGTGGATTTTTTGGATTTCAGATGCAGGACGTGAGGTTTCTCGCTGAAGCATACTAGAGACTTCTGGATTAGCGAAGATCCTTTGTTCTCGGGACTCTGTTTTGATTTTATGATTTCTCTTAGATACTTTATCTCCATTGAATAATACAAACTATGATGACTCCTCTTATAGGAGATTTTGGGAGAATAGGTTCTCAAATTTTGTGTCCTTTTGGGTTTTCCTTGGGGTTTCCTATTTTATTTACTTGTATATATATATATATATATATATATATATATATATATATATATATATATATATATGTTGCTTTGCTCAGACCGGTTATCTTTGCAACAGGCTTTTGAGTTTGGATATTCCCATTTTTGACACTCTTCTGTATATATATAATCTCGCACTGGTTTATCCTTGTTTGTTACGTTATCGATCGGAGTGTTGCGCTTTTGAGTTACGAATTTTGTTTTACCCCTCTTTCTCAAAAAGGCTCCTAGTTATAATCATTTCTCACAATACTATTCGTACTAAATTTGTGTTTTAGAGGCCGTAATACCTTGCCATCTCTGGATTATGACTTAAGCATAAGACTCTGTATGGTAGGGTGTTACAAGTTAGATTTTGCATTGTAATTACATGCAATGTCTTAGGCTAAGTGAAAAGTTTAGGTTAATCAAGGATTCAAATTTTAGTCCACTTAACCAAATACAATCCTACCTTGACCCTAACCCCATTACAACCCTTAAAAGACCTCTTGATATGTGTAGTCATGCATTAAATTTCTGTTGATTGGTAGAAGAAGAGAGAACCGAGAGACTCGACCCTCAAACATTAGAGTGATTAGAGTGTATACACTTTCAGTGAGGGTTTGATGCTCGATTCTTTGTTCCTGGTTTTCATGAGCTATTTTCTTCTACAAGTCTATTTCTACTTCATTTTTATGATTTGAAATAGTGAAATCCAATTCATATTTGTTCTTGAAGGGTTTATTTACTTTTCACCAAGTAGGTAAAAGCATTTTGCATGTAGCCGCATTCATGTAGATAGGTTGCATTTCATACTTTCTACCATTCCTTTTCACTCTTATAGTTTATCTTGAGCTTAGCATGAGGACATGCTAATGTTTAAGTGTGGGGAGATTTGATGCACCACTATTTCATGGTACATCTTGTGCTTAATTGAGTGGATTTTATCCACTATTCTCACACTTATTCATACAATTTGCATGATTTTACAATTCCTTCCCAATTTTGTTCTATGATTGAAAACTTGCTTCCTAAGCCTTTAAATTGTGTATTTTTAATCCCCCTTTATACCATTCGATATCGTGATCCGTGCGTTAAGTTTTTTCAGGCTATATAGGGCAGGAATGGCTTAGAGGATGGGGAAAAAGCTTGCACAAATGGAAGGAGCACAAGAATTAAAGGAGATAACCAGCAAGGATCGATGCGTACGCGTACCTGACGCGTGCGCGTGATTTGGAGATTTGCAAAGCAACGCGTGCACGTATCTGACGTGTACACGTAACGTGCAAAGAAGACCATCGACGCGTACGCGTGACTGACGCATACGCATGACATGCGCCACATGCAGAAAATGCTGGGGGTGATTTCTGGATTCCACTTTGGCCCAATTCCAAGCCCAAAAACACAGAATAGAAGCTGCAGAGTAGGGGAATCATGAGGCATTCAGAGAACTTCTCATTATTGACAATTTAGGTTTTAGATGTAGTTTTCTAGAGAGAGGCTCTCTCCTCTCTCTAGGTTTTAGGATTCCTAGTTTTATGCTTTTGAGTTGGATATTACAAAGAGTTTTATGCTTTTGAGTTGGATATTCCATGAAGTCCTTATTATTCTAGTTTGTTTCCTATTCCTTTACTCTTTTATTTCCTATTTACCCTGTTCAGAGTTACAATTGGATATATTTAATCTTGAAATTTATTAATATTAGAGTATTGTTCTATTTAATTTCTTCCAAAATTATCATGTCTTCTTTCTACTCCCTTTACATGTATGCGAGCATGGCATCCATGTCAATGGAGTAGGCTTCCAACTTGGCTTTGGAGTTGATTAATATTTAGAGACCCTTGAGTTGGGAGACTTAAGAGTTAAATTGTAATTGGGTTTATTGTTGGCTGGCTCTTTAGTCACTAACGCTAATACTTCCCAAGGGAGAGGATTAGGACTTGTAAATTGGAGTTAGCTTAACTACTTGACTTTTCTTTATTTGGTAAGGGTTAACTAAGTAGAAACAACAACCTATTATTATTGATATTGGGAAATCCAACAAGGATAGAACTTCCGAATAATCTTCTCCTAGCCAAGGCTTTTATTTCAATTACATAAAGTCTCTTGTTAATTTTTCTTGCTTTAATTTATAATTATTTATTTTTCCATTCCTCATTCCAAAATTTCTCAGAAAATCTCATAACCAATAATAAATACACCTTCCTGCAATTCCTTGAGAGACGACCCGAGGTTTAAATACTTCAGTTATTAGTTTTATTAGGGGTTTGTACTTGTGACAACCAGATTTTTGCATGAAAGGATTCTTTGTTGGTTTAGAAACTATACTTTCAACGAGCTTTTATTTGTGAATTCTAGACCACAAAAAAATCCGTTCATCAAGGCCCTTCTTGAGTTGGTAGATGGTGGGGAAAGGTGTCTTGGTTGCCAAGTGAATCCAAGGTTCTTCAAGAAGAACAACTCAAGAATTGGAGTCCAAGTGGGATGCAAAGCACAATTGAGTGGTTTCTGGAGAGTGTTAGGTTGTTTCAAGGGTACTTCAGGAGTTTGTCCATTTGGCTTGAAGCATAGAGAGCAACAAGAAGGAGAACGGGAAACTCAAGTATAGGATCCCGGAGGAATTTTGAAGTGCAAGCTTGGATGGAGATTTAAGGAGGAGTGCTAACATAAGCCACCCTAACAATAGTCTCCTCAACAAGTCCAACTTAAGGACTATAAACTAAAGTGCTAGGTGGGAGACATCCCACCATGGTAACATTGTTCTTACCCTTTCCTTATTTATAATTTTGGTTTATTGCATGTTTTCTTGTCTTAGTTAGCCTAGGATTAGTTTAATTTTGAGCATACATAGGTTAATTTTCATATGGATCATGCATTTATGGATATTTGGATGATTGGGGTTGAATTTTGGATGAGCTAAGGTGCAATGCCTTAGATTTTGAAATATTTTTTTTTCGAAAAATAAGGCACTGTGTGAACTAGAGTCAATGGCTCCTAATCATCAATTGGTGAGAACTAGAGTCAATGGCTCCCAATCATCAATTACTTGGACATTAGTAACTCAAGAGTTCCTAAGTTACCTTCCTTAGCCAAGCACTAAAATCTATTCTAACACCTTTCCAAGCATTTTATCAAACACTTAGAAGGCACAAAAGATAAACAACATGAATTACAAGAATTAAAGAGAACTACAACTAAAAAAGCAAGAGATCAACAATAGGAAATCAAAACAATTATGAAACAACAAAGAACTTACCAATTGCATTGAAGAAGAAATGTAGATCTACAAAAGAATTCATAAACTACAACCAACAATACAAAGAAATTACAATAGAAGAGGAATTCTACAACTATAAGAGAACAATTGAGGATGAAAGAGGAAAATTAAGGGAGAAGAAGAAGAAGTAGATCTAGATCTAAACCTAATCCTAATTCTAGAGAGAAGAGAGAGCTTCTCTCTCTAGAAAACTAACTATAACTACTTCTAAAACTAAACTAAAGCTAACGATGAAAGCATGTGAATTTGGTTTATTCCCTCTTCAATACATGGCTTAAATAACATTAGAAATGAGTTGGATTGGTCCCACAAGGCTTCTGAAATCGCTGGCTACGAGTTGCATTTAAAAAGTCACCTGCAGCATCGATGCATACACGTACAGTGCGCGTACGCCTCCCTATACGTGATACAACTATATCAAATCTTATATCATTTTGAAGCCCCAGATGTTAGCTTTTCAACGCAACTGGAACTGCTTCAGTTGGATTTCTATGGCTCAAGTTATGATCGAATAAGTGCAAAGAGGTCGGCTTGACAGTTTTTGTGATTCCTTCATTTCTTCATGAGTTCTCCATTTCTACATGCTTTTTCTTCATTCCCTCAATCTAATCTTTGCCTCCTAAACCTGAAATCACTTAACAAACATATCAAGACATCTAATGGAATCAAGGTGAATTAAATTTAGCTATCTTAAGACCTAAAAAGCATGTTTTCACTCTTAAGCACAATTAAAGGTGAATTTACAAAACCATGCTATTTCATTGGATACATGGGAAAAAAGTTGACAAAACCCTCTAAATTCAACACAAGATAAACCCTAAAAATGGGGTTTATCAACTTCCCCACACTTAAACCATATCATGTCCTCATGCTAAACCAAGAATGAAACAAGGGGTATGACATTTATTCAATGCAACCTATCTATATGCATCCTATCTAAATGAATGCAACTAAATGCAAAATGATTCTACCTACTTGGTTAAAAATAAATCAATCTCCAAGACATATATGCACAAGTAGGGCCAAGATCATATAATGATTCATGAATCCTACCAATTCAAATTTGAAAATGAAGTTCAAGTAGACTTGCAAGAAGAACGCTCATGAAAGCCGGGAATTAAGGAATTGAGCATCGAACCCTCACCAGAAGTGTTTGCACTCTAGTCGCTCGGTGTTTGGGGTTGATTCTCTCAATTCTCTCCTAATCACGCTTTCTGAGATTTGTTTTTCATCTAACAATCAACAATTATTCAATGCATGCATACATTCATCATGAGGTTTTTTCATAGGTTGTAATGGGGCTAGGGTCAAGGTAGGATTGTATATGGTTAAGTGGACTAGAATTTGAATCTTTGATTGACTTAAGCTTTCCCACCTAACCTATATAATAACCTATACAATTAACTGCTAACCTAACTACCCATCCTTCACTTTTTCACATACTCATGCATTTTCTTTTCATTTCACAACACCTATGCGTTGATCTTTTATTGGACTTTACTTTGGGACATTTTGTCCCCTTTTATTGTTTTTCATCTTTTTCTTTCTTTTTCTATTTTTTTTCTTTTTCTTTATTTTCTTTCTTTTTATTTTTCTTTTGTTTTTCTTATTTTTTTCTTTCTTGCAAGCAATATACAAGAACGTCAACGCATAAGGTCTATACATTTAATCAATGCATGAGTATGCACCCAATTCCCAAATATAGAAATATAAAACACCCTTTTATCTCAACCAATGTTCCCAAATCTCCCCAAACTTGAATAATAAACACTCTCACTAGCCTATGCTAATCAAAAATCTAAACAAGGGACTTTTATTGTTTTCCGCTTTAGGCTTGTAATGTGCTAAAATAAAGAACAATTGGGTTAAGCGTAGGCTCAAAATTGGTTAACAAGGGTTGATAAAAGGTAGGCTATTTGGGAAAGTGAGCTAATGAAACAATGGCCTCAATCATATAAGTGCATGAATACAAGGAATAATGGACATATAGAATTAAACAAATCAAAGATCACAATCATAGAAAGAGAGCAATGCACACAAGAAGGAAAATAAGTGGTTATAAGATGTAACCATGCAATTAGGCTCAAATCTCACAAGCTTATGTGTTCTTAGCTCAAAAACTATGTTCCAAAATAAATTCTTTCAAGCAAGTTCAACAAAAAAATTTTTCTTTCAAATTGGTAGGGTGCCCTAAAACAGTTTCTTGGAAAAGAAATCATCACCCTAACCAATTAGTCCTAATAAGAAAGAAGTGGTAAAAATATGTACAAATTCTAACTATCATGCAACCTATCATGCAATGCAACAAAACAGCTAACATTGGTGTTGAAAAAGGAAGTTGTTACCCATGGAGATCGGTCGGACGACCTCCCCACACTTGAAGATTGCACCGTCCTCGCTGCATGCAAAGAAGAGCAAGGTGGACGGGGTGCTACAATTGATGAGCTTATTCAAAAGGTTGTGCAGATGACTTGTTTGTTGCCCCATGTAAAAGCTTTTCCTTTCTTCCTTCTTGGTGGCCAACCTAAAAGGAAAGAAAAAGAAAGAAAATTGAGCCTAAAACAAAGATATTAAAGCAAATAGAATATAGGCGGGGGCTAATGCCAAAGAAAAGTAGGGCTCTCACTACATGTTAGCTACGCATGTAAATGAGACAATAATATAGGCAAAGGGCATATCAACTAATACTTGATGCAAGAGTAAAGTCAAAGCATGAAGAGCATATTGAGCATCAAGATCAAATAAGAATTGACACAAACAATATTAGTGATAAGCTTGAGAGCATTTGGTCCCATCCAAACTCATTGATAATAAAGCACAAAAACAAAGGATAATGAGTTAGGAAGGACTAAACCACTAATATTGTGTGTAGGACAAATATTACAATTAATGCAACAAGTCACGAAGCAGCAAAACAATGTAAGAAATTCTCAACAATTGAGTATAAGAATTCAACACCATTATTAAAATAAAAAAACATAGAAAATAAAATGAAAACATGCTATAAAAAAAATTGAAATGCAAAGAATAAAAGTATACAAATGCAATAAACAAAAGAAAATGGAAGATGAGAAAAAAACTCTTTTTTTACCGACGCGGATGCGTCATTCATGCTTACGCGTGGATGCGCAGATCAATAGAGGGACGCGGAAGCGCCAGGTGTGCCTAAGCATGGATGGGGATGTACGCATGGACGCGTACGCGTACAGTACACATCCGCATGCATTGAGGTTCGGCCAAAGGCATAATGCTGGCCCAGAGTTAGCACAACTCTCAGGTCATTAGCCTGGAAACTGCGTCAGCGGATCGACGCGCACGCGGCATGTGCACGGGTGCGCGCATTGCGGATTATGCCATCGGCGCGCATGCACGCAGTGCGCATACGCGTGCATTAGGTTGTGCCAGGAGCTTAATGTTTGCGCAGGGGCAGCCTAACTCTCTGGAAAATGTATGGGGGCTGCATCCGCGTATGGACGCGCACAGGTACAGCGTGCGTACGCGTCCTTGCATCTTTTTTTTCTTTTCAGAAATACTATAAACAGCTAAAAATCTCCCTAACACTACCTACAACACACAACCAACTACAAATGCAAAATTATAAAAATCTTTTTGGCCTTCGAAGTGTTTTCAAATATGAACAAGGAAAACTTGCATCACAAGCAACTAGCAACCAAATTATGAAAACAACTATATGAAAAGAAAAACTACCTACAATGGTGATGAGCGGATAATTTATACGCTTTTTGGCATTGTTTTTAGGTAGTTTATAGTAGGATCTAGCTACTTTTAGGGATGTTTTCATTAGTTTTTATGCAAAATTCACATTTCTGGACTTTACTATGAGTTTGTGTATTTTTCTGTGATTTCAGGTATTTTCTGGCTGAAATTGAGGGATCTGAGCAAAAATCTGATTCAGGCTGACAAAAGACTGCTGATGTTGTTGGATTCTGACCTCTCTGCACTCGAAATTGATTTCTGGAGCTACAGAACTCCAAATGGCACGATCTCAACGGCGTTGGAAAGTAGACATTCAGAGCATTCCAGCAATATATAATAGTCCATACTTTATTCAAGTTTAGATGACGCAAACTGGCGTTCAACGCCAGTTCCATGCTGCATTCTGGAGTAAAATGCCAGAAATACGTCACAAACCAGAGTTAAACTCCAAAAACACGTTACAAATTGGGGTTTAACTCCAAAAGAAGCCTCTGCATGTGTAAATCTTAAGCTCAGCCCATGCACACACCAAAGTGGGCCTTGGAAGTGGATGGTGGATGAAATTGTGATCCATATTCTTTGTATTTGTATGAAATCATTATTATGGCACCAGTTGAATTCACAACTCCGTTCAACTAACCAGCAAGTGTACTGGGTCGTCCAAGTAATAAACCTTACGTGAGTAAGGGTCGATCCCACAGAGATTGTTGGCATGAAGCAAGCTATGGTCACCTTGTAAATCTCAGTTAGGCAGATTAAATTGGTTTATGGTTTCGAAAATAGAAATAAGAAAATAGAAATAATAAAAGGGATAGAATACTTATGCAGATTCATTGGTGGGAATTTCAGATAAGTGAATGGAGATACTGTATGGCTCAAGAACGCCTACTTTCCTACTGCTTCAACTCAATCCTTCTTACTCCTTTCCATGGCAAGCTGTGTATAGGGGTTCACCGTTCGACGATGGCTACTTTGTATCCTCTCTGGAAAATGGTCCTCTGCGCTGTCACTCGCATGGCTAATCATCTGGAGGCATCACACTGGCCGAAGGCTACATCCCATCCTCGCAGTGAAAACTACGCTCACGCGCTCTGTCACAGCACGGCTAATCACTGGTTGGTTCCCGCTCCTACTGGAATAGAATCCCTTGATTCTTTTGCATCTGTCACTAACGCCCAGCACTTGCGAGTCTGAAGCACGTCACAGTCATTCATTACCAGAATCCTACTCGGAATACCACAGACAAGGTTAGACCTTCCAGATTCCCAGGATCCTACTCGGAATACCACAGACAAGGTGAGACTTTCCGGATCCTCATAAATGCCGCCATCTATCTAGCTTATACCACGAAGATTCTGTTGGGGAATCTAAGAGATACACATTCAAGCTCGGTTGCATGTAGAACGGAGGTGGTTGTCAATCACGCGCGTTCATAGGTGAGAATGATGATGAGCGTCACATAATCATCACATTCATCATGTTCTTGGGTGCGAATGAATATCTTGGAATAAGAATAAGAGAGAATTGAATGTAAAGTAATTGTAATTGCATTGAAACTTGAGGTACAGCAGAGCTCCACACCCTTAATCTATGGTGTGCAGAAACTCCACCGTTGAAAATACATAAGTAAAAGGTTCAGGCATGGCCGAATGGCCAGCCCCCTGAGTGATCAAGAGACCGAATAATCAAAGGCTAAACAGTCAAGAGATTAAACTGTCAAAAGGTGTCTAATAAAATAGTTAAATGTTCTATTTATAATAAACTAGCTCCTAGGGTTTACATGAGTAAGTAATTGATGCATAAATCCACTTCCGGGGCCCACTTGGTGTATGCTTGGGCTAGGCTTGATCAATCCACGAGCTGAGGCTTCTCTTGGAGTTGAACTCCGAGTTATGACGTGTTTTGGGCATTCAACTCCGGATCATGACGTTTTTCTGGCGTTTAACTCCAGACAGCAGCATGTACTTGGCGTTCAACTCCAAGTTACGTCGTCAATTTCCAAATGAAGTATGGACTATTATATATTGCTGGAAAGCTCTGGATGTCTACTTTCCAACGCCATTAAGAGCGCGCCATTTGGAGTTCTGTAGCTCCAGAAAGTCCATTTCGAGTGCAGGGAGGTCAGATTCCAACAGCATCAGCAGTCCTTTTGTCAGCTTTTTTCAGAGTTTTGCTCAAGTCCCTCAATTTCAGCCAGAAATTACCTGAAATCACAGAAAAACACACAAACTCATAGTAAAGTCCAGAAATGTGAATTTATCATAAAAACTAATGAAAACATCCCTAAAATTAGCTTGAACTTACTAAAAACTACCTAAAAACAATGCCAAAATGCGTATAAATTATCCGCTCATCACAACACCAAACTTAAATTGTTGCTTGTCCCCAAGCAACTGAAAATCAAATAGGATAAAAAGAAGAGAATATACTATAAATTCCAGAATATCAATGAATATTAATTATAATTAGATGAGCGGGACTTGTAGCTTTTTGCTTCTGAACAGTTTTGGCATCTCACTTTTTCCTTTGAAGTTTAGAATGATTGGCTTCTCTAGGAACTTAGAATTTCGGATAGTGTTATTAACTTTCCTAGTTAAGCATGTTGATTCTTGAACACAGCTACTTATGAGTCTTGGCTATGGCCCTAAGCACTTTGTTTTCCAGTATTACCACCGGATACATAAATGCCACAGACACATGACTGGGTGAACCTTTTCAGATTGTGACTCAGCTTTGCTAGAGTCCCCAGTTAGTGGTGTCCAGAGCTCTTAAGCACACTCTTTTTGCTTTGGATCACGACTTTAACCACTTAGTCTCAAGCTTTTCACTTAGACCTTCATGACACAAGCACATGGTTAGGGACAGCTTGATTTAGCCGCTTAGGCCTGGATTTAATTTCCTTGGGCCCTCCTATCCATTGATGCTTAAAGCCTTGGATCCTTTTTACCCTTGCCTTTTGGTTTTAAGGGCTATTGGCTTTTTCTACTGCTCCTTCTTTTTTTTTTTTCGCCAATTTTTTTTATTTTTATTTTTTTTCGCCATTCACTGCTTTTTCTTGCTTCAAGAATCAATTTCATGATTTTTCAGATCATCAATAACATTTCTCTTTGTTCATCATTCTTTCAAGAGCCAACACTTTTAACATCCATAAACAACAAGATCAAAAGACATATGCACTGTTCAAGCATTCATTCAGAAAACAAAAGTATTGTCACCACATCAATATAATTAAATTCAAGGATAAATTCGAAATTCATGTACTTCTTGTTCTTTTGAATTAAAACATTTTTCATTTAAGAGAGGTGAAGGATTAATGGATTTTATTCATAGCTTTAAGGCATGGTTACATACTAATGATCATGAAATAAAGACACAAAACATAGATAAACACAACATTAAAAATCGAAAAACAGAAAGAAATAAAGAACAAGGAATGAATCCACCTCTAGTGGCGTCTTCTTCTTGAAAGTCCAACAATGTCCTTAAGCTCTTCTATGTCCCTTCCTTGCCTTTGTTGCTCCTCCCTCATTGCTCTTTGATCTTCTCTTATTTCTTGGAGAATGATGGAGTGCTCATGATGTTCCACCCTTAGTTGTTCAACATTGTGGCTCAAACCTTCTAAGGAAGTGTTGAGTTGTTCCCAATAGTTGTTTGGAGGAAAGTGCATCCCTTGAGGCATCTCAGGGATTTCTTGATGATGAGCTTCCTCATGCACCTCTTGAGAACCGTGAAGGGTCTCTCTTGCTTGCTCCATCCTCTTCTTGGTGATGGGCTTATCCTCTTCAATGAGGATGTCTCCTTCTATGATAACTCCAGCTGAGTAACATAGATGGCAAATAAGGTGAGGAAAAGCTAGCCGTGCCATGGGTGAAGGCTTGTCGGCTATTTTGTAGATTTCATTGGAGATGACCTCATGAACTTCTACATCCTCTCCAATCATGATGCCATGAATCATGATGGCCCGATCCACAGTAACTTCAGATCGGTTGCTAGTAGGAATGATAGAGCGTTGAATGAACTCCAACCATCCTCTAGCTATGGGCTTGAGGTCCAGTCTTCTTAGTTGGACTGGCTTGCCTTTGGAGTCTCTCTTCCATTGAGCTCCTTCCACACAAATGTCCATAAGGACTTGGTCCAACCTTTGATCAAAGTTGACCCTTCTAGTGTAGGGGCGTTCATCTCCTTGCATCATGGGCAAGTGGAATGCCAACCTCACATTTTCCGGACTAAAATCCAAGTATTTCCCCCGAACCATTGTGAGATAATTCTTTGGACTCGGGTTCATACCTTGATCATGGTTCCTAGTGATCCATGCATTGGCATAGAACTCTTGAACCATTAAGATTCCGACTTGTTGCATGGGGTTGGTTAGGACTTCCCAACCTCTTCTTCGGACTTAATGTCGGATCTCCGGATACTCATTTTTCTTGAGCTTGAAAGGGACCTCAGGGATCACCTTCTTCTTTGCCACAACATCATAGAAGTGGTCTTGATGGCTCTTGGAGATGAATCTTTCCATCTCCCATGACTCGGAGGTGGAAGCTTCTGTCTTCCCTTTTCCTTTTCTAGAGGATAATCCGGCCTTAGGTGCCATTGATGGTAATGGAAAAACAAAAAGCTTATGCTTTTACCACACCAAACTTAAAATATTGCTCGCCCTCGAGCAAGAGAAGAAATAAGAGAAGAAGAAGAAGAAGAAATGATGGTAGAGAAGGGGAAGTGATGGTTCGGCCAAGAGGGAGAAGAAGGGGTTGTGTTGTGTGAAAATGAAGTAGAATGGAAGGGTATTTATAGGGAGAGGGGGGAGGTTGTGTTCGGCTATTTAGGGTGGGAAAGGGAGGGAAATTGGTTTTGAATTTTTGAAGGTAGGTGGGGTTTTTGGGGAAGAGTGGATGGATGTGAGTGGTGAATGGGGTAATTGGGAAGAGGAATTGAGGTGATTGGTGAAAGTTGTTGGGAAGTGTGACATGGGGAAGAGTGAAATAGGATTAGGAGAGTGTAATTAGGATTAGGAGGTAAGGTGGGAATATGGTAGGTGGGGATCCTGTGGGGTCCACAGATCCTGAGGTGATCCTGTGGGGTCCACAGGTCCTGAGGTGTCAAGGAATTCCATCCCTGCACCAAATAGGCATGTAAAATGCCTTCGTGCATCATTCTAGCGTTTAAACGCCCATTGGTGCACATTCTGGGCGTTCAACGCCCATGTAAAGCATGTTTCTGGCGTTGAACGCCAGTTTCATGCTTGTTACTGGCGTTCAGCGCCAGTTTTTCCTCTCTGGGCACATTCCTGGCGTTCAGCGCCAGAATGTTGCTTGTTTCTGGCGTTCAGCGCCAGAATGATGCTCTGTTCTGGCGTTGAACGCCAGCCAGATGCATCTTACTGGCGTTGAACGCCAGCCTGTGCGTCCTCCAGGGTGCGAATTTTTTTCTTTTGTTTTTGACTCTGTTTTTAATTTTTCTGATTTTTTCGTGACTTCTCATGATCATGTACCTAATAAAACATAAAATAACAATAATATAGAATAAAATAAAAATTAGATAAATAAAATTGGGTTGCCTCCCAACAAGCGCTTCTTTAATGTCAATAGCTTGACAGTGGCTCTCATTGAACCACAAGGTGATCAGGTCAATGTTGTATAATCCCAACACCAAACTAAGAGTTTGGATATGGGATCTTAACACCAAACTTAGAGTTTGGTTGTGGCCTCACAACACCATACTTAGAGTTTGATTGTGTGGGCTCTCCTTGACTCTGAACTGAGAGAAGCTCTTCACGCTTACTCTCCTCAGTCACAGAGGGATGGCCATGTGCCTTAAACACAAGGTAGTCCCCATTCAATTGAAGGACTAATTCACCTCTGTTGACATCTATCACAGCTCCTGCTGTGGCTAGGAAAGGTCTTCCAAGTATGATGCAATCATCCTCTTCCTTCCTAGTGTCTAAGATTATGAAATCAGCAGGGATGTAAAGGCCTTCAACCTTTACTAATACGTCCTCTACTATTCCATAGGCTTGTCTCAATGACTTGTCTACCAGTTGTAATGAGAACGAGGCAGGTTGTACCTCAATGATCCCCAGCTTCTCCATTACAGAGAGTGGCATAAGATTTATCCCTGACCCCAGATCACACAGAGCTTTTTCAAAGATCATGGTGCCTATGGTACAGGGTATTAAGAACTTGCCAGGATCTTGTTTCTTTTGAGGTAAAATTTTTTGAATCCAAGTATCCAGTTCATTGATGAGCAAGGGAGGTTCACTTTCCCAAGTCTTATTACCAAACAACTTGGCATTCAGCTTCATGATAGCTCCTAAATATTGAGCAACTTGCTCTCCAGTTACATCTTCATCCTTTTCTGAGGAAGAATAGTCTTCAGAGCTCATGAATGGCAGAAGGAGATTTAATGGAATCTCTATGGTCTCTATATGAGCCTCAGATTCCTTTGGATCCTTAATAGGAAACTCCTTCTTGCTTGAGGGACGTCCCAGGAGGTCTTTCTCACTAGGATTTTCGTCCTCCTCCTCCCTTGTGCATTCGGCCATATTGACTATGTCAATGGCTTTGCACTCTCCTTTTGGATTCTCTTCTGTATTGCTTGGGAGAATACTAGGAGGAGTTTCAATGACTTTCTTACTCAGCTGGCCCACTTGTGCCTCCAGATTTCTAATGCAAGATCTTGTTTCACTCATGAAACTGAAAGTGGCTTTTGACAGATCAGAGACTACATTGGCTAAATTAGAGGTGTTTTGTTCAGAATTCTCTGTCTGTTGCTGAGAAGATGATGGGAATGGCTTGCTATTGTTTAGCCTGTTGCGTCCACCATTGTTAAAGCCTTGTTGAGGCTTTTGTTGATCCTTCCATGAGAAATTTGGATGATTTCTCCATGATGGGTTATAGGTGTTTCCATAAGGTTCACCCATGTAATTAACCTCTGCCATGGCAGGGTTTTCAGGATCATAAGCTTCTTCAGAAGCTGCCTCTCTAGTACTGTTGGATGCATGTTGCCATCCATTCAGATTTTGAGAGATCATGTTGACCTGTTGAGTCAACACTTTGTTCTGAGCCAATATGGCATTCAGAGCATCAATTTCAAGAACTCCTTTCTTCTGAGGTATTCCATTGTTCACAGAGTTCCTCTCAGAAGTGTACATGAATTGGTTGTTTGCAACCATGTCAATGAGTTCTTGAGCCTTTTCAGGCGTTTTCTTCAGGTGAATAGATCCACCTGCAGAATGGTCCAATGACATTTTCGAAAATTCAGATAGACCATAATAGAATATATCTAATATGGTCCATTCTGAAAACATGTCAGATGGACATCTTTTAGTCTGCTGCTTGTATCTTTTCCAAGCTTCATAGAGTGATTCACCATCTTTTTATTTGAAGGTTTGAACATCCACTCTCAGCTTGCTCAGCTTTTGAGGAGGAAAGAATTTATCCAAGAAGGCAGTGACCAGCTTATCCCATGAGTCCAGGCTATCCTTGGGTTGTGAATCCAACCATACTCTAGCTCTGTCTCTTACAGCAAAAGGGAAAAGCATGAGTCTGTAGACTTCAGGATCAACTCCATTCGTCTTTACAGTCTCACAGATCTGCAAGAACTCAGTTAAAAACTGATAAGGATCTTCAGATGGAAGTCCATAAAACTTGCAGTTTTGTTGCATTAAAGCAACTAGTTGAGGCTTAAGCTCAAAGTTATTGGATCCAATGGCAGGAATGGAGATGCTTCTTCCATCAAACTTGGACGTTGGCTTTGTGAAGTCACCAAGCATTCTCCTTGCATTATTATTATTTTCGGCTGCCATCTCCTTCTCTTGTTCGAAAATTTCTGAAAGGTTGTTTCGGGATTGTTGTAATTTAGCTTCTCTTAATTTTCTCTTCAAAGTCCTTTCAGGTTCTGGATCAATTTCAACAAGAGTGCCTTTGTCCCTGTTCCTGCTCATATGAAAGAGAAGAGAACAAGAAAAGAAAGAGGAATCCTCTATGTCACAGTATAGATATTCCTTTATGTTAGTAGAAAAAGAAGGGAGTAGAAGAATGAAGAAGAATTCGGATTTTTAGATGAAGAGAGGTGAAGAGAAGTGTTAGTAATTAAATAAATAAATAGAGAAAGGGGAGAGATAGAATTCGAAAATAATTTTGAAAAAGTGGTTAGTAATTTTCGAAAATTAAAGATAAGATATAATTAAAATTAAAATTCAAAACAATTAAAAAGAATTTTTGAAAAAGAGAGAGGTATTTTCGAAAATTAGAGAAGGAAAAGTAGTTAGGTGGTTTTGAAAAAGATAAGAAACAAACAAAAAGTTAGTTAGTTGATTGAAAAAGATTTGAAATCAAAATTTAAAAAGATAAGAAGATAATAAGATATTTTGAAATCAAATTTTGAAAAATATAAAATTTTGAAAAGGATAGGATAAAAAGATAGGATAAAAATTTTAAGAAAAAGATATTTTGAAAAAGATTTAATTTTTACAATGACTTAGCTAACAAGAAACTACAAGATAAGATTCTAGAATTTAAAGATTGAACCTTTCTTAACAAGAAAGTAATAAACTTCAAATTTTTTGAACCAATCACATTAATTGTTAGCATATTTTCGAAAATTAGATATAAAAGATAAGAAAAAGATTTTTGAAAAATAATTTTTTTAAAATTTCGAAAATAAAAAAAATGGAAAAGATATGATTTTTGAAAAAGATTTTGAAAAGATAAGATTTTAAAATTGAAATTTTGACTTGACTTGTAAAAAATAACTAATTTAGAAAAAATTTTTGACCAAGTCAACCCAAAATTTCGAAAATTTGGAGGGAAATAAGGAAAATATATTTTTTTTATTTTTGAATTTTTAATTATGAGAGAGAAAAAACAACAAAAATACTCAATGCATGAAATTTTTAGATCAAAACAATGAATGCATGCAAGAATGCTATGAATGTCAAGATGAACACCAAGAACACTTTGAAGCTCATGATGAACATCAAGAACATAATTTTGAAAAATTTTTGATGCAAAGAAAACATGCAAGACACCAAACTTAGAAATCTTTAATGCATGGACTCTAACAAACAAAAAATGCATATGAAAAACAAGAAAAGACACAAAACAAGAAAACATCATGATCAAACAAGAAGACTTATCAAGAACAACTTGAAGATCATGAAGAACACTATGAATGCATGGAATTTTCGAAAAATGCAAGAAAAAATTTTTAAAGCATGCAATTGACACCAAACTTAAAAATTGACTCAAGACTCAAACAAGGACACAAAATATTTTTGATTTTTTTTTTGATTTTCTAATTTTTTTGGATTTTTATTAATTTTTTTTCGAAAATAGAGTTTAGAAAAACGAAAAATAAAAGAAAAATTTTGAAAAAGATTTTTGAAAAGAAAATTACCTGATCTGAGCAACAAGATGAACCGTCAGTTGTCCATACTCGAACAATCCCCGGCAACGGCGCCAAAAACTTGGTGGACGAAATTGTGATCCATATTCTTTGTATTTGTATGAAATCATTATTATGGCACCAGTTGAATTCACAACTCCGTTCAACTAACCAGCAAGTGTACTGGGTCGTCCAAGTAATAAACCTTACGTGAGTAAGGGTCGATCCCACAGAGATTGTTGGCATGAAGCAAGCTATGGTCACCTTGTAAATCTCAGTTAGGCAGATTAAATTGGTTTATGGTTTCGAAAATAGAAATAAGAAAATAGAAATAATAAAAGGGATAGAATACTTATGCAGATTCATTGGTGGGAATTTCAGATAAGCGAATGGAGATACTGTATGGCTCAAGAACGCCTACTTTCCTACTGCTTCAACTCAATCCTTCTTACTCCTTTCCATGGCAAGCTGTGTATAGGGGTTCACCGTTCGACGATGGCTACTTTGTATCCTCTCTGGAAAATGGTTCTCTGCGCTGTCACTCGCATGGCTAATCGTCTGGAGGCATCACACTGGCCGAAGGCTACATCCCATCCTCGCAGTGAAAACTACGCTCACGCGCTCTGTCACAGCACGGCTAATCACTGGTTGGTTCCCGCTCCTACTGGAATAGAATCCCTTGATTCTTTTGCGTCTGTCACTAACGCCCAGCACTTGCGAGTCTGAAGCACGTCACAGTCATTCATTACCAGAATCCTACTCGGAATACCACAGACAAGGTTAGACCTTTCGGATTCCCAGGATCCTACTCGGAATACCACAGACAAGGTGAGACTTTCCGGATCCTCATAAATGCCGCCATCTATCTAGCTTATACCACGAAGATTCTGTTGGGGAATCTAAGAGATACACATTCAAGCTCGGTTGCATGTAGAACGGAGGTGGTTGTCAATCACGCGCGTTCATAGGTGAGAATGATGATGAGCGTCACATAATCATCACATTCATCATGTTCTTGGGTGCGAATGAATATCTTGGAATAAGAATAAGAGAGAATTGAATGTAAAGTAATAGTAATTGCATTGAAACTTGAGGTATAGCAGAGCTCCACACCCTTAATCTATGGTGTGCAGAAACTCCACCGTTGAAAATACATAAGTAAAAGGTTCAGGCATGGCCGAATGGCCAGCCCCCTGAGTGATCAAGAGACCGAATAATCAAAGGCTAAACAGTCAAGAGATTAAACTGTCAAAAGGTGTCTAATACAATAGTTAAATGTTCTATTTATAATAAACTAGCTCCTAGGGTTTACATGAGTAAGTAATTGATGCATAAATCCACTTCCGGGGCCCACTTGGTGTATGCTTGGGCTGAGCTTGATCAATCCACGAGCTGAGGCTTCTCTTGGAGTTGAACTCCGAGTTATGACGTGTTTTGGGCGTTCAACTCCGGATCATGACGTTTTTCTGGCGTTTAACTCCAGACAGCAGCATGTACTTGGCGTTCAACGCCAAGTTACGTCGTCAATTTCCGAATGAAGTATGAACTATTATATATTGCTGGAAAGCTCTGGATGACTAATTTCCAACGCCGTTGAGAACGAGCTATTTGGAGTTCTGTAGCTCCAGAAAATCCATTTTGAGTGCAGGGAGGTCAGATTCCAACAACATCAGCAGTCCTTTTGTCAGCCTTTTTCAGAGTTTTGCTCAAGTCCCTCAATTTCAGCCAGAAATTACCTGAAATCACAGAAAAACACACAAACTCATAGTAAAGTCCAGAAATGTGAATTTATCATAAAAACTAATGAAAACATCCCTAAAATTAGCTTGAACTTACTAAAAACTACCTAAAAACAATGCCAAAAAGCGTATAAATTATCCGCTCATCAGTGGATTTCTGCATTTAGACTTATTTCTGTAAACCCTAGTAACTAGTCTAGTATAAATAGGACATCTTGGTCTCATTTTTATCTTTGGTCTCAGTTTTATTCTATTGTTCATCTTAGGAGACTATTGATCACATTTTGGGGGCTGGCCATTCGGCTATGTCTGGACCACCACTTATTTATTTTCAACGGTGGAGTTTCTACACACCATAGATTAAGGTGTGGAGCTCTGCTGTACCTCGAGTTTTAATGCAAAGTACTACTATTTTCTATTCAATTCATGCTTATTCTTATTCTAAGATATTCACTGCCCCTCAACCTGATGGATGTGGTGATCCGTGACACTCATCATCATCCGTCCTTATGAACGCGTGCTTGACAACCACTTCCGTTCTACCTTAGACCAAGCGCATATCTCTTGGATTCCTTGATCAGAATCTTTGTGGTATAATCTAGTACCCTTTGGCGGCCACTCTTGAGAATCCGAAAAGTCTAAACCTTGTCTGTGGTATTCCGGGTAGGATTCAAGGATTGAATGACTGTGACGAGTTTCAAACTCGCGATTGTTGGACGTGGTGACAGACGCAAAAGAATCAACGGACAGATGATTAGCCATGCTGTGACAGACCATTTGGACCATTTTCACTGAGAGGATGGGAAGTAGCCATTGACAACGGTGACGCCCTACATACAGCTTACCATGGAAAGGAGTATGAAGGATTGAAGGAAGGCAGTAGGAAAGCAGAGATTCAACAGGGACAAAGCATCTCCATACACTTATCTGAAATTTCCATCAATGATTTACATAAGTATCTCTATCTTTATTTTATGCTTTATTTATTATTATTTCGAAAACCTTTATAACCATTATAATTTGCCTGACTGAGATTTACAAGATGACCATAGCTTGCTTCATACCAACAATCTCCGTGGGATTGACCCTTACTCACGTAAGGTTTATTACTTGGACGACCCAGTGCACTTGCTGGTTAGTTGTGCGAAGTTTTGAAGAATGTGAGTGAACCATAGTAGTGTGCACCAAGTTTTTGGAGCCATTACTAAAAATTGTTCAAGTTATGAAAAGAGTAAATCACAATTTTGCCTATCAAGTTTTTTGCGCCGTTGCCGGGGATTGTTCGAGTTTGGACAACTGACGGTTCATCTTGTTACTCAGATTAGGTAATTTTCTTTTTATTTTCTTTTCAAAAAGTTTTCAAAAATCTTTCAAAAAATTTTTTTTGTTTTTGTTTTTCAAAAAATAATTTTCGAAAAATACAAAAATTTTTTAAAATCATAAAAAATAAAAAATATTTTATATTTCTTGTTTGAGTCTTGAGTCAATTTTTAAGTTTAGTGTCAATTGCATGTTTTAAAAAAATTTTGCATTTTTTCAAAAATTCATGCATGTGTTCTTCATGATCTTCAAGTTGTTCTTGACAAGTCTTCTTGTTTGATCTTCATATTTTCTTGTTTTGTGTCTTTTCTTGTTTTTCATATGCATTTTTGTATTCATAGTGTCTAAATATTGAAAATTTCTAAGTTTGGTGTCTTGCATGTTTTCTTTTCTTGAAAATTTTTCAAAAATAAGTCTTGATGTTCATCATGATCTTCAAAGTGTTCTTAGTGTTCATCTTGACATTCATAGTGTTCTTGCATGCATCATCTATTTTGATTCATAATTTTTATATTGTGAGTCATTTTTGTGTTTTTCTCCCTCATCATTAAAAATTCAAAAAAATAAAAAAATATTTCCCTTATTTCTCTCAAAAATTCGAAATCTTTGGGTTGACTTAGTCAAAAAATTTTAAAAATAAGTTGTTTCTTGTTAGTCAAGTCAAGATTTCAATTTTAAAAATCTTATCTTTTTCAAAACTTTTTCAAAAGTCAAATATTTTTTATTTTTCTTTTATGACTTTCGAAAATTTAAAAATATGTTTCAAAATCTTTTTCTTAATTTTATTTCATAATTTTCAAAAACTTTACTAACAATTAATGTGATTGATTCAAAAATTTGAAGTTTGTTACTTTCTTGTTAAGAAAGGTTCAATCGTTAAATTCTAGAATCATATCTTTTAGTTTCTTGTTAGTCAAGTAATCAATTTTAATTTTAAAAATCAAATCTTTTTCAACTATGTCCTTTTAATCATATCTTTTCAAATAATATCTTTTTCAAAAATTCAATTTCAAAATCTTTTCTAACTTCTTATCTTTTCAAAATTGATTTTCAAATCTTTCTCAACTAACTAATTGACTTTTTGTTTATTTCTTATCTTTTTCAAAACCACCTAACTACTTTTCTCTCTCTAATTTTCAAAAATTACCCTCCTCTTTTTCAAAATTCTTTTAATTAACTAATTGTTTCAAATTTTAATTTTAATTTTATTTCTTCTCTTAATTTTTGAAAATTACTAAACTTTTTTCAAAAAAATAATTTTCGAAAACTCCTCTCTCTCATCTCTTTCTATTTATTTTATTTATTTACTAACACTTCTCTACTCAAGAATTCGAACCCACTTTTCCCCCCTGTGTTTGGATTCTTACCTTTTCCTTCTTTCATTCTTTT
This sequence comes from Arachis stenosperma, assembly GCF_014773155.1. Lineage (NCBI taxonomy): Eukaryota > Viridiplantae > Streptophyta > Magnoliopsida > Fabales > Fabaceae > Arachis > Arachis stenosperma. The sequence goes on from NC_080382.1 coordinate 35,598,025, forward strand.
ATTCTTCTACTAACATAAAAGAATCTCTATACTGTGACATAGAAGATTCCTCTTCTTTTTCTGTTCTCTTCTTTTTTATATGAGCAGGAGCAGGGAAAACCTTACAGAGGATCTCAAAAAAGAGAGAGACACGGCCGAACCCAATAACAATGGTGGAGGCGCAAGGAGGATGCTTGGTGATTATACTACACCTACTTCCAAATTTGATGGAAGAAGCATCTCAATCCCTGCAATTGGAGCAAACAATTTTGAGCTGAAACCTCAACTAGTTGCTCTAATGCAACAGAACTGCAAGTTCCATGGACTTCTATCAAAAGATCCCTATCAGTTTTTAACTGAGTTCTTGCAGATCTGTGAGATTGTTAAGACTAATGGAGTAGATCCTAAAGTCTATAGGCTCATGCTTTTCCCTTTTGCTGTAAGAGACAGAGCTAGAACATGGTTGGACTCACAACCTAAAGATAGCCTGGACTCTTGGTATAAGCTGGTCACGGCCTTCTTGGCTAAGTTCTTTCCTCCTCAAAAGCTGAGCAAGCTTAGAGTGGATGTTCAGACCTTCAAACAAAAAGATGGTGAATCCCTCTATGAAGCTTGGAAAAGATACAAGCAGATGACTAAAAGGTGTCCTTCTGACATGCTTTCAGAGTGGACCATTCTGGATATATTCTATTATGGTCTATCTAAGTTTTCCAAGATATCACTGGACCATTCTACAGGTGGATCCATTCACCTAAAGAAAATGCATGCAAAAGCTCAGGAACTTATTGACATGGTTGCAAATAACCAATTCATGTACACTTCTGAGAGGAATTCTGTGAATAATGGGATGCCTTAGAGGAAGGGAGTTCTTGAAATTGATGCTCTGAATGCCATATTGGCTCAGAACAAATTGTTGACTCAGCAAGTCAACATGATTTCTCAAAGTCTGAATGGATGGCAAAATGCATCCAACAGTACTAAAGAGACATCTTCTGAAGAAGAAGCCTATGATCTTGAGAACCCTACAATAGCAGAGGTGAATTACATGGGTGGACCATATGGAAACACCTATAATTCCTCATGGAAAAATCATCCAAATTTCTCATGGAAGGATCAACAAAAGCCCCACCAAGGCTTTAATAATGGTGGAAGAAATAGGCTCAGCAATAGCAAGCCTTTTCCATCATCTTCTCAGCAACAGACAAAGAATTTTGAGCAGAGCACCTCTAGCGTAGGAAATTGGTGGACGAAATTGTGATCACATTATATGTTTCTTGGATTTTGAATGAAAGCTTATTTATGGCACTGCCATGTTCTAATTATTTTGAGATGAAGGCTTCTAAGGGGCAGCACCTGTGTGAGGTTTTCTTTATTGGAATTCACAACTCCGCTCAACTAACCAGCAAGTGTACTGGGTCGTCCAAGTAATAACCTTACATGAGTAAGGGTCGAATCCACAGAGATTGTTGGTATGAAGCAAGCTATGGTCACCTTGTAAATCTCAGTTAGGGAGATTAAAATAGTTTATGGTTTTCGAAAATAAAGAGAGATAAATAATAAAAAGGATAGAAACACTTATGCAGATTCATTGGTAGGAATTTCAGATAAGCGGAATGGAGATGCTGTAGAGCTCTCGGACGCCTGCTTTCCTACTGCTTCCACTCAATCCTTCTTACTCCTTTCCATGGCAAGCTGTATGTAGGGCATCACCGTTGTCAGTGGCTACATCCCATCCTCGCAGTGAAAGCTAATGCTCACGCACTCTGTCACGGTACGGCCAATCACCGGTTGGTTCCCTCCCCTACTGGAATAGAATCCCTCTTTTGCGTCTGTCACTAACGCCCAGCAGGTTACAGGTTTGAAGCTCGTCACAGTCACTCAATCCTAGAATCCTACTCGGAATACCATAGACAAGGTTTAGACTTTCCGGATCCTCATGAATGCCGCCATCTATCTAGCTTATACCACGAAGATTCTGTTGGGGAATCTAAGAGATACACATTCAAGCTCTGTTGCATGTAGAACGTAAGTGGTTGTCAATCACGCGCGTTCATAGGTGAGAATGATAATGAGGGTTATCTAACTCATCACATTCATCATGTTCTTGAGTACGAATGAATATCTTGGAATAAGAATAAGATAGAGAATTGAATAAAAGAAAATAGAACTTCATTAATCTTTGAGGTACAGCAAAGCTCCACACCCTTAATCTATGGTGTGCAGAAACTCCACCGTTGAAAATACATAAGTGAAAGAGGTTCAGGCATGGCCGAATGGCCAGCCCCCTAAAACGTGATCAATAGTCTCTTAGGATGAAGAATAAAACAAAACTGAGACCAAAGATGTCTAATACAATAGTAAGAGGTCCTATATATACTAGACTAGCTACTAGGGTTTACATGAGTAAGTAATTGATACATAAATTCACTTCCGGGGCCCACTTGGTGTATGCTTGGGCTGAGCTTGATTAATCCACGAGCTGAGGCTTCTCTTGGAGTTAAATTTCGAGTTATGATGTGTTTTGGGCGTTCAACTCCGGATAATGACGTTTTTCTGGCGTTTAACTTCAGAAAGGAGCGTGTACTTGGCGTTTAACGCCAAGTTACGTCGTCATTCTTCGAATAAAGTATGGACTATTATATATTTCTGGAAAGCCCTGGATGTCTACTTTCCAACGCCGTTGAGAGCGCGCCAATTGGAGTTCTGTAGCTCCAGAAAATCCATTTCGAGTGCAGGGAGGTCAGAATCCAACAGCATCAGCAGTCCTTTTGTCAGCCTTTTTCAGAGTTTTGCTCAAATCTCTCAATTTCAGTCAGAATTTACCTGAAATCACAGAAAAACACACAAACTCATAGTAAAGTCCAGGAATGTGAATTTAACATAAAAACTAATGAAAACATCCCTAAAAGTAGCTTAATCATCCTAAAAACTATATAAAAACAATGCCAAAAAGCGTATAAATTATCCGCTCATCACAACACCAAACTTAAATTGTTGCTTGTCCCCAAGCAACTGAAAATAAAATAGGATAAAAAGAAGAGAATATACTGTAAAGTCCAAAATATCAATGAATATTAATTTAATTACATGAGCGGGACTTGTAGCTTTTTGCTTCTGAACAGTTTTGGCATCTCACTTTTTCCTTTGTAGTTTAGAGGTATTGGCGTCTCTGGGGGAACTTAGAATTTGGAATAGTGTTATTGACTTTCTTAGTTAAGCATGTTGATTCTTGAACACAGCTACTTATGAGTCTTGGCTGTGGCCCTAAGCACTTTGTCTTCCAGTATTACCACCGGATAGACAAATGCCACAGACACATAACTGGGTGAACCTTTTCAGATTGTGACTTAGCTTTGCTAAAGTCCCCAATTAGTGGTGTCCAGAGCTCTTAAGCACACTCTTTAACTTTAGATCACGACTTTAACCATTCAGTCTCAAGCTTTTCACTTGGACCTTCATGACACAAGCACATGGTTAGGGACAGCTTGATTTAGCCGCTTAGGCCTGGATTTAATTTCCTTGGGCCCTCCTATCCATTGATGCTCAAAGCCTTGGATCCTTGCTTTAAAATTTTCGCCACTTTTTTTTTTCACTGCTTTTTCTTGCTTCAAGAATCAATTTTCATGATGTTTTTTCAGATCATCAATAACATTTCTCTTTGTTCATCATTCTTTCAAGAACCAACAATTTTAAACACTCATAAACAACAAGATCAAAAGACATATGCACTGTTCATTCATTCATTCAGAAAACAAAAGCATTGTCACCACATCAATATAATTAAACTAAATTCAATAATAATTTCGAAAATTATGTACTTCTTGTTCTTTTGAATTAAAACATTTTTCTTTTAAGAGAGGTGAAGGACTAATGGATTTTATTCATAGCTTTAAGGCATGGTTACATACTAATGATCATGAAATAAAGACACAAAACATAGATAAACACAATAATTAAAAACCGAAAACAGAAAGAAATAAAGAACAAGGAATGAATCCACCTGAGTGGAGGTGGCGCCTTCTTGAAGGTCCAATGGTGCTTTTTGAGCTCCTTTATGTCTCTTCCTTGCCTTTGTTGCTCCTCCCTCATTGCTCTTTTCTTTTTTATTTCTTGGGGAATGATGGAGTGCTCATGATGTTCCACCCTTAGTTGCTTCCAATATTTGTGTGGAGGATAACTTATCCCCTGAGGTATCTCAGGGATCTCTTGATTTGCAGCCACATGTTCTACCCCTGAGCTATGATGGCTTTGTGAGTTTTTTTTTTCCATCTCCCATGACTCAGAGGTGGAAGCTTTTTGTCTTCCCTTTGAGGTTTCTCTGGCTTTAGGTGCCATTAATGGTATGGAAAAGCAAAAAAGCTATGCTTTTACTACACCAAACTTAAAATATTGCTCGCCCTCGAGCAAGAGAAGAAAGAAGAGAAGAAGAAGAAGAAGAGAATGGAGGAGAGTGAGGGGAGATGGATTCGGTTATATGGGTGGGATTGGGTGGGAAGGAGAAGTTGAATGATAAAGGTAGGTGGGGTGTATGGGGAAGAGTGGATATATGTGGGTGGTGAATGAAAATAGAAGGGATGACCATGAATATAGAGATATAGGGCGAGGTAGGTGGGGATCCTGTGAGGTTCACAGATCCTTGAGGTGATCCTGTGGGGTCCACAGATCCTGAGGTGTCAAGGAATTCCATCCCTGCACCAAATAGGCATGTAAAATGCCTTGGCACACCATTCTGGCGTTCAAACGCCCATTGGTGCATGTTCTGGGCGTTGAACGCCAGTTTCATGCTTGTTTCTGGCGTTCAGCGCCAGATTGTCCTCTGTGTGCGCATCCTGGCGTTTAACGCCAGGTTGTTGCTTGTTTTGGGCGTTCAGCGCCAGAATGGTGCTCTGTTCTGGCGTTGAACGCCAGATAGATGCACCTTATTGGCGTTGAACGCCAGTCTGTGCTGCCTCCAGGGTGAAAAATTTTTTCTTCTGTTTTTGACTCTGTTTTTAATTTTTTTGATTTTTTCGTGACTCCTCATGATCATGTACCTAATAAAACACAAAAATAACAAAGAAACAAAATAAAATAAAATTAGATAAATAAAATTGGGTTGCCTCCCAACAAGCGCTTCTTTAATGTCAATAGCTTGACAGTGACTCTCATGGAGTCACATGGTGATCAGGTCAATTTAGTGTGTAGTATTCCCAACACCAAACTTAGAGTTTGGATATAGGGTTTGAACACCAAACTTAGAGTTTGGTTGTGGCCTCACAACACCAAACTTAAAGTTTGACTGTGAAGGCTCTTCTTGACTCTGAACTGAGAGAAGCTCTTCATGCTTACTCTCTTCTGTCACAGAGGGATGGCCATGTGCTTGAAACACAAGGTAGTCCCCATTCAATTGAAGGACTAACTCACCTCTGTTGACATCTATCACAGCTTCTGCTGTGGCTAGGAAAGGTCTTCCTAGGATGATGCATTCATCATCTTCCTTCCTAGTGTCTAGGATTATGAAATCAGTAGGGATGTAAAGGCCTTCAACCTTTACTAACACGTCCTCTACTAATCCATAAGCTTGTCTTATGGATTTATCTGCCAATTGTAATGAGAACAAGGCAGGTTGTACCTCAATGATCCCTAGTTTCTCCATTACAGAGAGTGGCATAAGATTTATCCCTGACCCAAGATCACATAGAGCTTTTTCAAAGCTCATGGTGCCTATGGTACAAGGTATTGAGAACTTGCCAGGATCTTGCTTCTTTTGAGGTAGAGTTTTCTGAATCCAAGTATCTAGTTCACTAATGAGCAAGGGAGGTTCACTTTCCCAAGTCTCATTACCAAACAGCTTGGCATTCAGCTTCATGATAGCTCCTAAATATAGAGCAGCTTGCTCTCCAGTTACATCTTCATCCTCTTCAGAGGATGAATAGTCCTCAGAGCTCATGAATGGCAGAAGGAGGTTCAATGGAATCTCTATGATCTCTGTATGAGCCTCAGATTCCTTTGGATCCTTAATAGAAAACTCCTTCATGCTTGAAGGACGTCCCAGGAGGTCTCCCTCACTAGGATTTTCGTCCTCCTCCTCCTTTGTGCATTCGGCCATTTTGATCACATCAATGGCCTTGCATTCTCCTTTTGGATTTTCTTCTGTATTACTTGGGAGAATACTGGGAGGAGTTTCAATGACTTTCTTGCTCAGCTGGCCCACTTGTGCCTCCAGATTTCTGATGGAAGATCTGGTTTCATTCATGAAACTGAAAGTGGCCTTTGACAGATCAGAGACTATATTGGCTAAATTAGAATTATTTTGTTCAGAGTTCTCTGTCTGTTGCTGAGAAGATGATGGATATGGCTTACTATTATTCAGCCTGTTGCGTCCACCATTGTTAAAACCTTGTAGAGGTTTTTGTTGATCCTTCCATGAGAAATTTGGATGATTTCTCCATGATGAGTTATAGGTGTTTCCATAAGGTTCACCTAAGTAATTAACCTCTGCCATGGCAGGGTTTTCAGGATCATAAGCTTCTTCAGAAGCTGCCTCTCTATTACTGTTGAATGCATGTTGCAATCCATTCAGATTTTGAGAGATCATGTTGACCTGTTGTGTCAACACTTTGTTCTGAGCCAGTATGGCATTCAGAGCATCAATTTCAAGAACTCCTTTCTTCTGAGGTACCCCATTATTCACGGAATTCCTCTCAGAAGTATACATGAACTGGTTGTTTGCAACCATGTCAATGAGTTCTTGAGCCTCTTCAGGCGTTTTCTTCAGGTGAATAGATCCACCTGCAGAATGATCCAATGACATTTTCGAAAATTCAGAGAGACCATAATAGAATATATCTAATATGGTCCATTCTGAAAACATGTCAGATGGACATCTTTTAGTCAGCTGCTTGTATCTTTCCCAAGCTTCATAGAGGGATTCACCATCTTTTTGTTTGAAGGTTTGAACATCCACTCTCAGCTTGCTCAGCTTTTGAGGAGGAAAGAACTTATCTAAGAATGCAGTGACAAGCTTATCCCATGAGTCCAGGCTATCCTTGGGTTGAGAATCCAACCACACTCTAGCTCTGTCTCTTACAGCAAAAGGGAAAAGCATGAGTCTGTAGACTTCAGGATCAACTCCATTCGTCTTTACAGTCTCACAGATCTGCAAGAACTCAGTTAAAAACTGATAAGGATCTTCAGATGGAAGTCCATAAAACTTGCAGTTTTGTTGCATTAAAGCAACTAGTTGAGGCTTAAGCTCAAAGTTATTGGCTCCAATGGCAGGAATGGAGATGCTTCTTCCATCAAACTTGGATGTTGGCTTTGTGAAGTCACCAAGCATTCTCCTTGCATTATTATTATTTTCGGCCATCACCTCTTGTTCTAATGTTTCTGAAAGGTTGTTTCTGGATTGTTGTAATTTAGCTTCTCTTAGTTTTCTCTTCAGAGTCCTTTCAGGTTCTGGATCAATTTCAACAAGAGTGCCTTTATCCTTGTTCCTGCTCATATGAAAGAGAAGAAAACAAGAAGAGAAAAAGGAATTCTCTATGTCACAGTATAGAGATTCCTTTATGTTAGTAGAAAAAGAAGGGGGGTAGAAGAATGAAGAATGAATTCGGTTTTATGGATGAAGAGAGGTGAAGAGAAGTGTTAGTAATTAAATAATTAAATAGAAGAAGAAAAGAGAGAGGGGAAATTTCGAAAATATTCTTGAAAAAGAAGTTAGTGATTTTCAAAAATTAGAGATAAAATGTAATTAAAATTAAAACATGAAACAATTAATTAATTAAAAAGAATTTTGAAAAAGAAGAGATATTTTCGAAAATAGAAGAGGGAAAAGTAGTTAGGTGGTTTTGAAAAAGATAAGAAACAAACAAAAAGTTAGTTAGTTAATTGAAAAAGATTTGAAATCAAATTTGAAAAAGATAAGAAGATAGTAAGTTAGATAAAATATTTTGAAATCAAATTTTGAAAAAGATAAAATAAAAGATAAAAAGATTTAATTCAAAAATTTTGAAATTATTTACTTCACTAACAAGAAACTACAAGATAAGATTCTAGAACTTAAAGATTGAACCTTTCTTAACAAGAAAGTAACAAACTTCAAATTTTTGAACCAATCACATTAATTGTTAGCTAATTTTCGAAAATTACATATAAAGATAAGAAAAAGATTTTGAAAATATTTTGAAAAAGATTTTTGAAATTTTCGAAAAATAGAGAAAAATTGAAAAAGATATGATTTTTGAAAAAGATTTTGAAAAGATAAGATTTTTAAAATTGAAATTTTTACTTGACTTGTAAGAAACAACTAATTTTGAAAATTTTTGACCAAGTCAATCCCAAAATTTCGAAATTTTGGAGGGAAATAAGGAAAAGATATTTTTTTGATTTTTGAATTTTTAAAGATGAAAGAGAAAAACAACAAAAACACTTTATGCATGAAATTTTTAGATCAAAACAATGAATGCATGCAAGAATGCTATGAATGTCAAGATGAACATCAAGAACACTTTGAAGATCATGATGAACATCAAGAACATGATTTTGAAAAATTTTTGATGCAAAGAAAATATGCAAGACACCAAACTTAGAAATCTTTAATGCATGGAAAACATGAATGCAAAAATGCACATGAAAAACAACAAACAACACAAAACAAGAAAACATCAAGATCAAACAAGAGGACTTATCAAGAACAACTTGAAGATCATGAAGAACACTATGAATGCATGGGATTTTCGAAAATTGCAAGAAAAATTTTTAAAAGCATGCAATTGACACAAAACTTAAAAATTGACTCAAGACTCAAACAAGAAACACAAAATATTTTTGATTTTTATGATTTTATGATTTTTTTGTATTTTTATTAATTATTTTCGAAAATAAAGTTTTGAAAAACGAAAAATAAAAGAAAAATTTTTGAAAAAGAATTTTGAAAAGAAAATTACCTAATCTGAGGAACAAGATGAACCGTCAGTTGTCCATACTCGAACAATCCCCAGCAACGGCGCCAAAAACTTGGTGGACGAAATTGTGATCACATTATATGTTTCTTGGATTTTGAATGAAAGCTTATTTATGGCACTGCCATGTTCTAATTATTTTGAGATGAAGGCTTCTAAGGGGCAACACCTGTGTGAGGTTTTCTTTATTGGAATTCACAACTCCGCTCAACTAACCAGCAAGTGTACTGGGTCGTCCAAGTAATAACCTTACATGAGTAAGGGTCGAATCCACAGAGATTGTCGGTATGAAGCAAGCTATGGTCACCTTGTAAATCTCAGTTAGAGAGATTAAAATAGTTTATGGTTTTCGAAAATAAAGAGAGATAAATAATAAAAAGGATAGAAACACTTATGCAGATTCATTGGTAGGAATTTCAGATAAGCGGAATGGAGATGCTGTAGAGCTCTCGGACGCCTGCTTTCCTACTGCTTCCACTCAATCCTTCTTACTCCTTTCCATGGCAAGCTGTATGTAGGGCATCACCGTTGTCAGTGGCTACATCCCATCCTCGCAGTGAAAGCTAATGCTCACGCACTCTGTCACGGTACGGCCAATCACCGGTTGGTTCCCTCCCCTACTGGAATAGAATCCCTCTTTTGCGTCTGTCACTAACGCCCAGCAGGTTACAGGTTTGAAGCTCGTCACAGTCACTCAATCCTAGAATCCTACTCGGAATACCATAGACAAGGTTTAGACTTTCCGGATCCTCATGAATGCCGCCATCTATCTAGCTTATACCACGAAGATTCTGTTGGGGAATCTAAGAGATACACATTCAAGCTCTGTTGCATGTAGAACGTAAGTGGTTGTCAATCACGCGCGTTCATAGGTGAGAATGATAATGAGGGTTATCTAACTCATCACATTCATCATGTTCTTGAGTACGAATGAATATCTTGGAATAAGAATAAGATAGAGAATTGAATAAAAGAAAATAGAACTTCATTAATCTTTGAGGTACAGCAGAGCTCCACACCCTTAATCTATGGTGTGCAGAAACTCCACCGTTGAAAATACATAAGTGAAAGAGGTTCAGGCATGGCCGTTCAACTCCGGATAATGACGTTTTTCTGGCGTTTAACTTCAGAAAGGAGCGTGTACTTGGCGTTTAACGCCAAGTTACGTCGTCATTCTTCGAATAAAGTATGGACTATTATATATTGCTGGAAAGCCCTGGATGTCTACTTTCCAACGCCGTTGAGAGCGCGCCAATTGGAGTTCTGTAGCTCCAGAAAATCTATTTCGAGTGCAGGGAGGTCAGAATCCAACAGCATCAGCAGTCCTTTTGTCAGCCTTTTTCAGAGTTTTGCTCAAATCCCTCAATTTCAGTCAGAATTTACCTGAAATCACAGAAAAACACACAAACTCATAGTAAAGTCCAGGAATGTGAATTTAACATAAAAACTAATGAAAACATCCCTAAAAGTAGCTTAATCATCCTAAAAACTATATAAAAATAATGCCAAAAAGCGTATAAATTATCCGCTCATCAGAAATATAGTCTCTGATCTGTCTAAGGCCACTTTAAGTTTCATGAGTGAAACAAGGTCCTCCATCAGAAATTTGGAGGCACAAGTGGGCCAGCTGAGTAAGAAAGTCACTGAAACTCCTCCTAGTACTCTCCCAAGCAATACTGAAGAGAATCCAAAAAGAGAGTGCAAGGCCATTGATATAATCAAAATGGCCGAACTTAGAGAGGAAGGGGAGGACATGAATCCCAATGAGGAAGACCTCATGGGGCGTCTCCTAGACAAGAAGGAGTTCCCTATTGAGGACCTAAAGGAATCTGAGGCTCATATAGAGACCATAGAGACTCCATTAAACCTCCTTCTGCCATTCATGAGCTCTGAAAACTATTCTTCCTCTGAAGAGGATGAAGATGTAACTGGAGAGCAAGTTGCTCAATATCTAGGAGCTATCATGAAGCTGAATGCCAAGTTGTTTGGTAATGAGACTTGGGAAGATGCACCTCCCTTGCTCATTAGTAAACTAGATACATGGGTTCAGCAAACTTTACCTCAGAAGAAAAAAGATCCTGGTAAATTCTTAATACCTTGTACCATGGGCACCATGACCTTTGAGAAGGCTCTGTGTGACCTGGGGTCAGGTATAAATCTTATGCCACTCTCTGTAATGGAGAAACTGGGAATCTTTGAGGTACAGGCTACCACATTCTCATTAGAGAGGCAGACAAGTCAATAAAACAAGCTTATGGATTGGTAGAGGACGTGTTAGTAAAGGTTAAAGGCCTTTACATCCTTGCTGATTTCATAATCTTAGACACTAGGAGGGAGAAAGATGAATGTATCATCCTTGGAAGACCCTTCCTAGCCTCAGCAGGAGCTGTGATTGATGTTAATAGAGGAGAATTAGTCCTTCAATTGAATGGGGACTACCTTGTGTTTAAGGCCCAAGGTTATCCTTCTGTTAACATAGAAAAGAGGCACGATAAGCTTCTCTCAATACAGAGTCAAACAGAGCCCTCACAACCAAACTCTAAGTTTGGTGTTGGGAGGCCACAACCAAACTCTAAGTTTGGTGTTGAGAAGCCCCCATATTCAAACTCTAAGTTTGGTGTTGGGAGGCTCTCATCATGCTCTGAACATCTGTGAGGCTCCATGAGAGCTCACTGTCAAGCTATTGACATTAAAGAAGCGCTTATTGGGGAGGCAACCCAATTTTTATTTATCTATATTTTTATTGTTCTTTTATGTTTTATTAGGTTCATGATCATGTGGAGTCACAAAACAAATACTAAAATTAAAAACAGAATAAAAAATAGCAAAGGAAACAGCACACCCTAGAGGAAGAGCTTACTGGCATTTAAATGCCAGTAAGGAGCATCTAGCTGGCGTTCAATGCCAGAACAGAGCATGAATCTGGCGTTGAACACTAGAAACAAGCAGCAGTCTGGCGTTTAAACGCCAGGATTACACCCTGAGGAGAGCTGGCGTTAAACGCCAGAAACAAGCATGAAACTGGAGTTCAACGCGAGAAACATGCTGGAGATTGGCGTTGAACGCCCAAAACAAGCATAGAACTGGCGTTTAACACCAGAAATAAGCATCAATATGGCGTTAAACGCCAGGATTGCATGCAGAGGGCGTTTTACATGCCTAATTGGTGCAGGGATGATAAATCCTTGACACCTCAAGATTTATGGATCCCACAGGATCACCTCAAGATCTGTGGACCCCACAGGATCTCCACCTACCTCAACTCACCCTCTCTCTTCTTCACACAATCCAAAAACACTCTTCCCCAAACATTACTCACCAATCACCTCAATCCTTCACCAATCACATCCATCCTCTCTTCCCCATAAACCCTACCTACCTTCAAATTCAAAATCTCTTTCCCACCCAAACCCACCCTAAATGGCCGAACCAATACCCTCTCCCTCCACTATATAAACCCCTCCATCCTTCTTCATTTTCACACAACACAACCCTCTCTTCTCCCCCTTGGCCGAATCCACATCTTTCCCCATCTCCTCCATATTTTCTTCTTCTTCTTCTATTCTTTAGTAATTTACCTTTTTCAATAAATCAAACATATATACTCAATGTGACCATAAATAACCTAATAATACTTAGAACCACCAACAATTTTTTATATGTTGTTTTACTGTCAAGTAAGAACATATCAAAATCAACTCAAAATAAATAATAAATTATTAGAGAATTCTAATGCACAAAATTTTCTAATAAACAATAAATAATTTAAATCCACTGAAAAATAACTCAACACTTTTCTTTGATACCTGCAAAACATATACCTGAAATAATATTATATCAATGTTAGTATACAGTTTTACAATCATCGACCGTATTTACTATACGTGACTCCTTCTTAAAAGTTTTTCTACATACATGTGCAGTCGAAAGATAAATTACTGGACTTTATTTTATTTTTCTAAATTACTATAATTATGCATTATTCATTAAATGCTATTTGTAATATAATTGTAATATTGTAATATAATTATAATAAAGATATTTTTCTAAAATAAATTTAGAAGAGAGAATAGTATTTTCATTTTGGACGAAAAATGAATTCATGGGGAATTGACACTTCACTTTTATTAGTTGATAATGTATTAAATATTGATTTTATATAATTATAATAAAGATATTTTCCTAAATTAGTATAATCATGCATTATTCGTTAAATGTTAATTGTAATATAATTATAATAAAGATATTTTTCTAAAATAATTTTAGAAGAGAAAATAGTGATTTCATTTTAGAGGAAAAATGAATTCATGAGGAATTGACACCTCACTTTTATTAGTTGGAGGAAAAATCTAATTTTAGTATATTCCTCGTTATTATATATTTTTTACTAATCATATATCCACTGTTTTCTTTCTTTCGTTTCAGCATTTTGAATATGGGTTTAACTTGTCGTAGTTCTCACTTCTCAGTCATTCTATTAGATATAGTTGATAATTATTGAAATTCTTTGATTAACATAGGAGAAAAATATATTATCATATGATAGAATTAATATGAGTATATTTTGTTATTAAATACACAAAGTTAATGTAAAATAAAATTACACATAAAAAAACAAAGAAAATAAAATTAAAATAGAAAAAACGATAAAAAGATTAATTATTTTTACAATTTTGTTTTGTCATTTTTTATGTATAAAAGATTAGAAAATAATAAACTTTTGACTAAATTAATTTTGTATTTGTTGTATTCAAATGAAATAAATAATAAGTTATATTATTTTAATTTATTCCTTAAATTTATATATCATAAAAATCAAATCAATATACATAATTTTAAATTGTGTGATACTTAAATATCTAATCAAATCAATTAGTTGATATAATTAATGCATCATAATGAATTGTATTTAACGAGTTACACAAAAAATTAAGAAACACTCTCAGAAACATGCTATGTTGACTCTATCATTAAATGTAAAAAATTGATTTTTATATAATAGAATCGATAATATAATAGACGGCGAGAAAGAGAAAGATAAACATTTTAGATCCCAGGTTGTTTCATTTGGATGTTGTAATGTGGGTATCACATTATTTTACTTATTCTACCCGATGGACCTTTTTGCAACTTTATTTCAGTATCAATAGAATTTCGATCACTACCTTTTAGTAATAAATTAAAATCCAAAATAAAACTAAAAAAAAAGTAAAGAATATAAAATTATTGATTGAAATTTTATTTTATTTTTTGTTATTATAACAGGTATTTTTATTTAATATACCAACACCGTACAAAATTAATCGTAAAAAAGTATAAAATATAAATAAATATACTGAATTAAGAGATAAAATTATATTTGTTATCTCATTTTTACTTTTAGCAGCACAATAGAATATCATGTACTCAACATAATTTAAGATGCAAATTATAATTAATTATACTCTTTATTTTAAAATATTTAAAATTGATCTTAATATAAATAAAAATAATTTAATATATTAAATAAATTAATAGAATAATATAAGTTAACTATTTTTTTATTAATTTTGTTGTTTTTTTACTACCTTTAAAATTACGACTTTTTTTTTAAATTTGACCGTGAAATAAAATTAGAGTTGTTGGTTTAAACCATTAAAAAAAATACTATGCAATTATATTTGTACATATAACATGTTTCTAAATTTTTATATGCAAAACTTAAGATTCTGTATTTTTTGTTTATGCCATAAATAACTATTATTTACAATGATTCGTATTGATTTAAAAGCTTAAAAATTTTTGTATGTATTAATTTTATATTTAATATTAAAACATGAAAATTTACTATGTTATTTTACTATTAATGTATGTAGTATTACATTATAAAATATATAAATTAAAATGATTATTATATAGCTTAGATGGATTGAACTAAATATAAAAATATAAAATAGAATTGTATTATTAAATGTTAGTAATTTTAATTAGTTAATAATATAAAATAAGATATAAGTGACTATTTATAATTGAATAGTTTTGGTTGATTAGACTAAAAAAATCGGAAAACACTCTAAATAAAAAGCCAAATTAACTTCAATATTAAATTCATTAATACGATTTTAATTTTATATAATAGTTAGATAATAAATTAGTAAAAGCAAATGGAAGGATGGCTTTAATTAGTATTTGATAAAATATTCATTTAAAATAATTAAAAAAAGTAAAAGTATGATATTATTAAAAATAATACATTTTTATGTTTAAAATACATTTAAATAAAATATTTGTAAAATATAAAATTTAGAATAACATAGCTTCATTAATATTAATTATTAATCAATTATGAACTAACATAAAATTATAATACAATTTATTGACAAAAAATAATCAACAATTAATATTAATAAATATAAAAATTATCCAAACACTTTAATTAAAAGTATGAGTGGTTAATTATCATTTATTATTAATAATATTTTATTCATAACTAAAACTAAAAATATAATTATTCAAATTTAGATTTTAGAAGAATAAACGTATAAATAACAAATAATCTATTTTATCATGTATATTATAAATTAATGAATTAAACTAACTGATATAATGAATTATAATTAATTAATTGGTATAAATTATAATAAATTATATGATATTTACAAAAATAAAATGAATAAGAAGAAAATAAAAAGAAATAGAAGAGATAAACGACAACAATAAAATAAATTGAGTGTGAGAATTTTATTTTTTTATTTTTTATAAATTTTATATCACATCTGTTTAAATAATAATAAATAAAAATACATCAACTTGATATTTAAGAGAAAATAATGAGATAAAATCATAACACATTTCTAAAACAAAAGCTTCAATTAAACCATAATATCATTGCACAATACAAATTGAAAGCAATTTCACACTATAATATACCACACAAACTAACAGGTAAATGACTTAAGTTTAATTACGGAATTTTTTTTTATTTATGCATACATGATAACACCATGGTCTATAAATGCTTCATGGATAACATATCATATATTGCTCTGAATGATGAGCACGGGAGTTGAAGAGTGTGTGGTGGTTTGTGTTCACGATAGTTGACTTCTTGCGACGACGTCTCATAGGAAGAAAAAGAATTGTTGTAAAAGCTACCTAATGAAAGAGTAATTGGTAAATGAATGATATTTTTTCTAGCATATATGGTCTTTTATAGTGGTAAAATAAAAATAGAAGGAATAAAATTTTATATTTTTATATTCGGAATAAAATTTGATATTTATCATAATAAAATTAAATAACTAATCAGTTATAATTCATGTATTTAAATAAATAAAATAAATTAAATTTAAATATTTTTAAGAATTAATCAAATCAGTTAGTTGATATAGATAATTAGTATAATTAATTTTATTTGATTTATTGAATTCAAAAAATAAATTAGGAAATAATTGATTGAATTAATTAGTTGATATAATTAATTTATTATAATTGATTGGATTTCATAAATTAAAAAAATAAATAGAAAAACATATGAGACAATGATTTTTTTTAACTAAATTAATCTGTGTTTATTGTATTTAATCATTATAAGTAACAAATCATCTATGCTATTATGTACTTTATAAATTAATAAATTAAAATAATTGATATAATAAATTACAATTATTTGATTGATATGAATTATAATAAATTGTGTGATACTTAAATATCTAATCAAATCAATTAGTTGATATAACTAATTTACTGTATTAAATTGTATTCAATGAATTATAAAAAATAAATTAAGAAACACGCTCAAAAGTAGTGTCGGATCCAAAAATTTTAAATAGTGGGGTAAACATATAGCATATAAAAATAATAAAAAATATTTATAAATATATCAAAATATATAAAAAATAAATAATATAAAAATATTAAGTATTAAATAATTTTTACGTAATCATTATCAATATTAATATATTGATAAATAATAATATGGTTATTAATTTATCTTTCTATAAATTAAATATAATACTAATAATAATAAATATAATTAATCAAAATATAAATAGGTTATCTTATAAACAATAATAAAAGTGAAATATATTTTTTTATAAATTATATACAATAAATGATATTTTAAATAAATGATATTTTTATGTTATATTTTTTTCAATAAACGATATCACGGATAATTATCATTATCATATATTATTATTATTATTATTATTATTATTATTATTATTATTATTATTATTATTAAAATAATTAAAAATATTTTTAATTGATAATTGATAAGTAGTTTAATAATGCATTAAATATTGATTTGATATAATTATAATAAAAATATGTTTCTAAATTATTATAATTATGTATTATTCATTAAATATTAATTATAATATAATTATAACAAAGATATTTATTATAAAATAATTTAGAATAGAGAATAGGAAAGTTCATTTTGGAGGGAAAACGAACTCACGAGAGATCGACACCTCACCTTTATTAGTTGAGAAAAAACCCAGTTTTAATATATTAAGTAGATAAGTAGATAGATAGATAGATTGGATTTTTTCCTATCTAATGGAAGTGAGGTGTCGATTTCTCATGATCTATTTTTCCACCAAAATGAATGCATTATTTTCTCTTTTAAGTTTATTTTATAAAAATATCTTTATTATAATTATACTATAATTAGCATTTAAGTAATAATGCATAATTATACTAATTTAGAAAAATATCTTTATTATAGTTATATAAAATCTATATTTAATACATTATTAAACTACTTATCAATTATATAATAGTATAGATAGATTTGTCCTTATAAATTTGATTTTGAAATTTAAAATATTAAAATATTCTTATAAGATTATATAATATTGAACTTAGAAATTTGAATTTAATATATTAATAGAATATTAATAGAAGTAATAAAATAGATAGATAAATTTGTCCTTATAAATTTGAATTTGAAATTTAAAACATTAAAATATTCTTATAAGATTATATAATATTGAACTTAA
Organism: Arachis stenosperma; assembly: GCF_014773155.1. Taxonomy (NCBI): domain Eukaryota; kingdom Viridiplantae; phylum Streptophyta; class Magnoliopsida; order Fabales; family Fabaceae; genus Arachis; species Arachis stenosperma. Next base: position 35,615,933 of record NC_080382.1, read on the forward strand.
AAATTTGAATTTAATTTAAAAACAAAAAGTGATGGTAACGACATCCAAATTCAAATCCCAGTTAATGCGGGATCCTGCATGGTTATATAAAGGAGAGTAACACACTCAATTAACCCTACTAATTCAGATATGGGTGGAGATGATCAATGGGCAAGCATTCATCAAGATATATGAACCAAATTACAAAGCGGTTTCATTCATACGATGAATACTTTCAACTTCTATTCGTTTTCAAGCAATGGAACTTCAATCTTTCACTGATCCCCAGTGGCAACAAAGTTCCATGGCTGTTATTACCTATTCTTACTGTTGCTGCTGAAAGATCTTCCAAAAAACCTAAGATACATGTAGGTACCATCTCAAAATTAACTCAGAGACGGACCCGTATTCTTGAAGAGAAGGAGATTTACCATCTCACAATGCCAGAGCTGCAAAACAACCTTATTCGTGGATCTTGTCATGGATGGATAATAATGGTATTAATATATGAAGGTACCATACGAATGTTAAATCCATTTACAAAGGTTTGCTTTGATCTTCTTCCAATTTCAACTCTTCCCAATGTAATTGATATACATGGTGACAAATGTATTATTGATCTTGAGTTCACGGATGGCACTTTAGATATGGACACGATTTCAATGCATAAAATCAATGTTTATAAGGTTATTACGAATTCAGCACCTAACAATGATCGTTACAATGATTTTATGGCCGTGGTCATATATGGGGGAGATCGAAGATTGGCTTTTTACAAGGCCAATGATAGGAGATGGATCAAGTTTCCAACAAGTCATAGGAGGATTGTGGATGTCATATTTTTTCAAGAGAAGGTATATGCAGTGAACTTTGACCACCAATTATATGAATTTCATATCAAGAAAAACTTAGAGCCAGTGAGAAGAATTTACGAAGGCACACCTCTTTATCAGCATGACACCAATATTATCCGATATAGCTATTTGATTGGTTGTGATGATGGAAGTTTATTGATGCTCGTAAGACATATTCGTTTGACGAAGCATACAGAATGGTGGTGGTATTACAAGACTATCAAATTCGATATTTATAAATTGAATAAAAATGCAAAAGTATGGTCAAGAATAGATAATTTAGGGAATTACGTATTAATAGTTGGACTCAATTCTTCAACTCAGATATTGGCAAGCAATTGCAAGGGAAATAAGATCTATTTTACTGATAGTATGGTTGGATTACATCCATGATGATGTTTGGCGTCATGATATTGGCATATTCAATTTGGAAGATAATAGCTGTAGAAGAGTATTATCAGATGTTAATTTTTTTTGTCCTCCTGTTTGGATATTATCCTAACTTAATCTTTTTCTTTTATATTTGTGGACTTTTTATTTGTACTTTTGGATCAAAGCATGTTTGTCTCCTTTTTATTATTAACATACCAGTTTAATATATAATGGTGAGATATATTTACTTATTTTAGTTAAATATTATTTATTTGGTATGTCTTATATTTTTCACTTGGATAATTATACGGTACACAACTATAAAAAAGATTCCGTGAGATATAGCTTCAGTTTGACATGTAGCTTTTTTGTGTGTATTTGGACTACAGCTTGCAAATGAAAGTTTACATAAAATTGATTTTGTAAAATTAATTTTAGTGAAAAGTAAATTTGTATTAACGTGATGACAATTTTTTTCTAGTACTGTCAGTACTCTTTAATCTAGTATTATTTTGAACTATAAATTTTTATTATTTATGACTCTATTGTTATTTATAATTAATTTTTTATTTATTTTGTCTTTTTTATAGGATTGTAATTTATATTATACAAAATTTTGATAATAAACGTAGTATATAATAATTACAATTACAAATTTTACAAAGTCAGAATAAAAAATAAAAAAATTAATACAAAACAAAAATAGAGTACATCAAAGAATAAAAAAATCATACAGATAAGAAATAATAAAAATTTCATAAAACCAACAACATATATCATATGAATAAAAAAATACAATAAAAGATAAATAAAATTCATATGAATAAAATTAAATGAAAAAATAAAAAATTTTCATACACAACATAAATATAATGCAATAAATGATAGAAAAAAAGGAATTCTTATAAATAAAAAATAATAAAAATATCATAAAATGAATAAAATATCTGAAAACAAGAGCATTGTAAAAAAAAAGTCAACAACAATTGTCATGTGAATAAAAGAAATACAATAAAATAAATAAAAAATCATATGAATAAAACCATGAATAAAAGAAATACAATAAAATAAATAAAAAATCATATGAACAAAGCCAAACAAAAATAAAAAAAAAAGATTTCATACAAAATATACATATAAAAAATGAGCAATGCTAGGGACTAAAATGGTATTAGCCAAAAACCAGCTAAATACTTTTGGGTGAATTCAATATCTCCACGAGTTAATATATATGGATGTTTCTTCTGCTAAGTATCAGAATATTTTTTTTCATACTAAATGGATGTTCTTTTATATATTTTTCGAATTTTTTTGAATTGCAAATGTGAATGTCTCTATTTCTTTAAGAATTATATATATTTTTTTAAATTTTATAGATATTTAATTATTTTTGCTAAAATATAATTGGATGTTTCTTTTGTTAAGTATTAGGATATTTTTTTCATATTAAATGAATGTTTTTTTTATAATTCTGTAATTGTGTAGTTTGCAGTCTCTTTAATCATTAAAACGGCACCTAATATCCCAAAATGATTGTGTGCAAAGTAGAATCTCTTCATACAATGTGATGAAATCCTCGGCAGTGTTTAACTCCTGTGTTTCAACAATGCAGCAAATAATAAAAAGGAATTCATATGAATAAAAATAATAAAAATATCATAAAATGAATAAAATATCTGAAAATAAGAGCACTGTAAAAAAAGTCAACAACATTTGTCATGTGAATAAAAGAAATACAATAAAATAAATAAGAAATCATATGAACAAAGCCAAACAGAAATAAAAAAAAGATTTCATACAAAATATACATATAAAAAATGAGCAATGCTAGGGAACCAAAAGGGCATTAGCCAAAAACCAGCTAAATATTTTTGGGTGAATTCAAAATCTCTACGAGTTAATATATATGGATGTTTTTTCTGCTAAGTATCATAATGTTTTTTTTCATACTAAATGGATGTTCTTTTATATATTTTTGATTTTTTTGAATTGCAAATGTGAATGTCTCTATTTCTTTAAGAATTTCATATTTTTTTTTAAATTTTATAGATATTTAATTACTTTTGCTAAAATATAATTGGATGTTTCTTTTGTTAAGTATTAGGATATTTTTTTCCATATTAAATGAATATTTTTTTTATAATTCTGTAATTGTGTAGTTTGCAGTCTCTTTAATCATTAAAACGGCACCTAATATCCCAAAACGATTGTGTGCAAGGTAGAATCTCTTCATACAATGTGATGAAATCCTCGGCAATGTTTAACTCCTGTGTTTCAACAACGCAGCAAATAATAAATACCAATAAGCACATGGCAAAGATCAAGTAAAAGGCCACTTGAAAATTTTTTTCTATTTTTCTGGATTAGAAGGAAAAGATAGAGGAAGCAAAACTCTCTTCTCCCTTCATTTCAAATCTCCAATGAGATTAATAATTACAGATGTTTTTTTAAATAAGAAAAGAGTGTGTCCAAACACAAAAGGGGCGCATTCCATGGAAGGGAACTAGATCGTAACAGTCAAGAAACTCCTAGGAGAACATAAAGAACCAAAAGAAATATGAATATAACCTTGAATCCGATCTGGTTCGCGAAAGGGAAAGGGAAGCGGTTCTTGTCGACGGTGGCGAATCCGACGAGCCAGATCACAACTAGAAAATGGATTAATACAGACAGATTTACAGACAGATTTACTCTTTATTACAGACGGATTTTTGGTTACCGACGGATTTTGTCCCTCTGTAAAAGCCTCGTCAGAAATTATTTACCGACGGATTTTTACCAGTTATCGACGGATTTTTCCTCTGTAAATTCTCCATCCATTTCCCTAAGGCGATGAACTTTCCGACGGATTTTCCGTCGATAATTACAAACAGATTTTCCGTCTGTAATTACAAACGGATTTTTTGACGGATTTTTCATCTGTAATTACAGACGGATTTTCTGACGGATTTTTCGCCTGTAATTATAGACGGATTTTCCAACAGATTTTTCGTTTGTAATTAAAACCTTAGAAAACCATCCCAAACTCTAAATATAGACAGAAAATCTGTCTGTAAATCTGTCAATAAAATAAAATAATTTTTTAAAATTTTTTCATTACAAAATAAACTTGTTTTTCAATATTAAAAACATAAAATAAAATAAAATAAAATAAAAATATGAAACATTTTTGATATAACCAAATATGCCATCATAAAGAATCAAAGTCTTATTATATAAACAACAATAGTATTAGAAACACAATCATATGATGCTGATCTAAATATCCAGCAGACATTATAGAATAGGTTATATATACAATGTTTACATATCCACTGACATCCTTCGCAACCTTTATGAGCTCCTCTTGAGCCTCGTACAGCGCCTAAGCCGCAGAAAGACGACCCGCATCTTTTCCTGAGTCTGAGTATCCTATCATAACTTCTTGCTTCCTGTTGATTCGGTTTTTGTACCAATCAATAGAGAAAAACTGTGCCACTGCAGCAGAAGCAGACTCAAGATCACCAAGCTTTTCAAACAATGATACGACCCTTAGCGGTTGCTTCACGTGGCATTCCCGTTGCAAGAGCTCAACAGCAAGCATATCAGACGGTGCTATTGCCATTGAGATTATGTAGGCACCAAAGTTGTCTGAGGGAAGTTCTGCAATGACATGGAAGGTTTCCAGAACATCAGTGATCTCTTCTGTTTTGGGAAGATCAGGGCCGGACAGATGGCGCTTTCCACTGAGCTCTGACAGGAGCCATTCCTGCCTGCGTTCCTCAGACCACTCTTGGTACAAAACGGATAACTCTCCACAAAAGATAAATGGAAGCTTAGGCAAAACTCGACCAAAAAAAAAGATAGATTACCTAGCTGGGATAGATAAATAAATAAAAACCTGTGAACATCTCCTAACATCTAGTTGCGGGTCTTTAAAAACCCTGGCCTCCTGAAGAACAACCCCTTTTTCAGTTCCCAAGAAGGGAGAATACTCAGCTGTTAAACAAACCAGAGAATCCAAGTAAGTATTTTTCATATTCCCAAAGAAACCAAAACAAAAAGTATAAGGAATCTTCTGATCAAAAAATAAAAATAATAAGTGGTCAGCAATACCTCTACCCCTTCCTTTTCCCCTCCCCCTTCCACCACGTCCTCTTCCTCACACCCTTGGTGAGCCTTCTATATCAATCAAATCGAGTCAGAATAAAACCATATTAATCTGTCAAAATAATTGCCAGAAGAATTAGCTCAAAAAGGGGTACTATGGTTGGAATTGGAGAATAAAGCCAAAAAGGGTACTATTCAATGGAATATTGGGATGGGAATTGAGTTTCTATGGTTTAATATTGATGGATTGTGACCCATTGAAATATTCTCTCCTTCGAAAAATTCCCTGCTTCCTTTTTTCATGATTTTAATAATTGAACTCTACACAATTGTAACAATGACTTTATAAAAAATCGAATTCCAACTCCATTATAATTAGCTCATTATTAATATTTAGCTCCATTATAATTCAGTATGCCTTTCAACTAGCTGAACAGGCACACTCAAATCCAATATCATCAGACTATGCATATCAAAGAATAGATGTTAAAAATTATTCCTCAAGATAGAATAACACACCTGGATTAGCCATACAGCATTCTTGCTATAAATAGCATTGTTAACAAACTGACTTGCCAGCTGGTCCCATCCACTCTGTTTTCTTCCATAAACAGAGATCCTGTACTCAGCCATCTGAAATTTGATTTATAAATAGAAATGAATTAATATATAAGACATAAAAATATTAACAGAAAAAAGTCTATACCATGTGAATAAGTTACCTGATATTTGCTAGCTTCAAGATCAGTTAAAACTTGCTTTGTTACTTCAGCCAGAAACCTTCCTGTGAATGTGGGTACGTTTAAGCTATTGTGAAACAATAAAGCATCAACACTTTTAATACATTCGGAGTTCCTACAGCTTAAAAAAGTATACAATAGGCATCTTTCATAATCTTAAACAAACCCTGGTTTCATCTTTCATAATCTTTCAGAAAGAAGTGTACCTTATCTGCCTCAATTTGCTTCTACACCCTTCATTATCACAATTAGGAAACATAAATATGTATATATCTACTAATAGGAGTGAATCACAAAAATTCTCTTAAAATTGAAACTGAAGGGATCCAGTAAAAACAAGGACAACAGACCTGTATCTCAATTCCAGACTCTACTGCCTTTTGAAATAGCATATCTAGTTTGACTAGATTATTAGGCAATTCCTCCTACACATAGTAGTAAAGGAAAAGACTCGAATCTGGGAAATTGAACCCATTCTTCAGGACATACAACATCTCAGAGCACAGTTTTGTAATTATAGCATCACCTCGACGCAACAACAGAAAATTTTTTTTGGAATATTATTATATAATTTGATGATAATTTAAAATAGAACCGATTTTTATGTAAAAAACAAAAGATAAAAAAGGAACAAGAAGAGCAGCAATATGCAAATAAGACCTTGAGGAAAAAGTTAATTACCTCAACTTCCTTCATGAAAGAAGTAGCCTTCTGAACCTACTCACTCTCCCAGCCTTCGATGACAGCATCTTCTCTCTTAAATCTATTGTTAATCTTTGCAATCTTGTTGTTCTGCCATGTTGATATCTTTGCATTAACCTCCTCCTTCTTCACCCTTTGCACTGAAACCTCTTCAACTACTTGATGATGATGATGTTGATGATGACCACTATTAGAAGCTGCACCACCACTACTAGAATATAAACTCATAAACCTGTACCACCACTACTAGAACTTGCACCACTACTGTTAGGCTCTGATTCCACCTTCTACGGGTTAATTCTAGTTCAGATTTTGGTAGGGTTTTTATGATTTAGGAAAATTTGAAGTGGTTTATGAGTTGGAATAAGAAAAGATTATGTCAACAAAAAAAAGAAAAGGAAATTCATAGATCAGATCAAGCTATCTTAGATTGGAAAACCTAGCTAGGAATATATGTCACAAAAAACATGGACACTTGAATACTTGGATACAATAGTTGTTGAAAAGATAACTTATCTGGCGGAGAGAGCACTGCGAGAAATGAAAGGGGAAAATCAGTGTTCCATATCATTATCTTGTTTCTGTACCCTCTTAATTTGATCAATTGGAACCCCTAGCTGGGCTAGTTGGTTTTGTAACAGAACCACTAAGCTCTAAGTTGTTTGATAAATAAACCTAGGGTCAAGTTTCAGAAACACGAAATGATAGCAGTAACAATGAGTAACCATCATGTTAATCATCATACTAATAACATGAAAAGCCAATTACATGAGAGCTTAGAAGGAAAACAAAACCAAAAACAAAGAACACATTTTATTTAGTAGGCCAATGTGAATACCGAAGGGAGAAGCATAACAGCAACAAGAATTTATCGACAAAGAATAAATGGAAGGAAAAAGGAAAGGGAAGAACAAACCAGCTTCTTAGATTCATTTCCCTTCTCGAGCTGTTGGGTCCATGCATCAACGGAGTGGCAACCGATAACCTATCCCTCTTCTGATGAACCAGCCATTCTCTCTTAACTCGTTCTTTCCTTTTCTCTTTTTTCTCTTTCTCAAACAAAATACTGCACCAACATAGGGCAAAGAAACCAGTATATTACCAACTTTTGAGGCCAGCCTTGGGAACATATTGCCTCCTAAACTCTTGCTGAGGTGAAAATAGCACCTCCTTTCAAGTTTTCTTCTATTTGTTCAACTGCTTGTGTCCACTCAAGAAAATCCCTATAGTTAGGTTAGTAGACTGTTGTTGTAAAGAACCTGTTTGATAAATACAAAAGAATATGAAAAGAATTTAATAATTGGAAGTACAGCACAACCAATCTTCCTTTGTATCATGTCATCTTCAAAGAGACAAAATCAGTTTGAGGAAACTTGACAAAGAAATAATAATATTGCAGTGAAAATTGAAGCTGACATAAATAAATAAAGAAAAAACTAATTCCATAAACAATACTCTTGTTTTATCTTTGTCATTATGAACCAAATTATATCATTTTGCTATTAGTTATAATGGCAAAAGTCTACTGTCCTAGGTGGCAAGGCTCTTGTATCTCAGAATTTGTGGCCATGCAAAGCAGAAAAGCAAACATCAGACCCAATGTTGAAGTTTGTTCATGAACTTCATAGAAACTTAGAACTGGGTGCAGCCAGCCCCACAACTGTTGAAAACTAACAAATTTGAATACAAATATACAAATTTTATAAATATATAAAATTGTTAACAGTCAATGTTCAATGGTATTGTAACAAAAATTACATTATACAGATTTCAAAAACAGTTAAAGAACAAATTTAAGTTGCTATATACAACTTAGTTCAGCATAAACATCACACAGTGGCAAAGGCCATTTTGTCGAGAAGTACATATAACTAATTCTTTCTTAAATCAAGCTTTCATAAATTTTAATGTTGATTCATTATAAGTATAAATAGTTTTACATAATTTTTTTGGTTTTTTATTTGTTTGGGAGGTCAAGTAATTCGTTACAAATTGAAATATAATAAACTGTTGTATATATAAATTGAAATTCGAAATTTTAATATTTATTTAAACAAATTAATGAATATATTAAGAGTCTTTTAGTGATGTGTTAAATGTCTATATAAATTATAAAACTCTTTTATGAGATATAATTCTCTCAACAAGAAATAATTAATCTATCTAATATACCAAACATTCCACTAACTAAAGAAGAGTTTGTTACTCTAACATGCATTGACACTTGCTTGTTGAGTTGTTAGCACAAAAACCCTAAAGCTATATTTGGAATTTTTTAAGAGGATAAACCATAGACTTTTGGTTAAAAATAAATGAACAATTTTATATATCCAAATAGGGATATTTAATTTTTTTATTCTTCATAATTATAAAACTGCTAGCCATAAAAGATGTATAGCAAATAATTTATGATGAATATTGTGAGGTACACGTAGGGCTGGAAGTGAGTTGAGTTGAGTCGAACTGGACCAAATTCAAGTTCGATTCACTAAAATTAAGTTTGGCTCACGGCTCAATTTATTAATAATCGAGCCTATTTCTTAATCTCAAACTCGACTCACCGAAAGCTTACGAGTTGGCTCGAGTTCATGAACTGGCTCAAATAATAAGAATATAATCTATAATTCTATATCAATAAATTATAACTTATATATTTTAAAGAATATTTAAAAAGATCAATTTTATATATTATTTATCTATCAATAAATTATAAATTTTTTATTTATGTCTTACATTAAATTATATATAAAAAATAAATATAAAATTTTAAACAATTAAGATCATTAATATATAAATATAATTAAATATTACTATTTCATATATATATATATATATATATATATAATCGAGCCAGCTCACGAGCTAATGACCTGAACTTATCCAAATTCAAGTTTGGCTCATTTAATTTATGCGCTCAATTTCAAGCTCAATCTTAGCTCATCAATAGCTCACGAGTTTAGCTTATCGAACTATTAATGAGTCAAACTCAAACTGGCTCATAAATTGACTTGACTTTTAACACCCTAATGTTTAGTGGCTGATATTCAAAACCTTGCGAAATTTTTGAAGTAATATGAAATATTTTTATAAAATAATTTACATGTGTAAAAATATTGAATAACTAATTTTTATTAGAATAGTTATTAGTTGAAAAATATAAGTGCATGGATCTGAAAATACTAACAGAAAAAACTGGCATGCTAAACTATGAAGGCACAACAATGACAAGCTTTACTCATACCAAATAATTATAACAAGAAACATCATGGTTACAATTGGCAATCACTCAATAAAAATAAAACAAGACACACAGAAAATCCTAATTCTCTTAATTTGTATAACTATGGCTAAAACAATCGCATATTCTTCCTTCTTAAGGTAAACACTTAATGTTTTGTATCTACGTCCTCGTTAGCTTGCTCTCACTAGTGCACTTGTCTTTTCACCTCAACTGAGCAGTGTATTGCTTTGTATTGCATCGTTCCTGAAGATGGTACGGAGAGAGGGGTGAGAAACAAAAGTTTCTCAGTAGTTTATCTATATGGTGTCATCGTATCCATCCCCAACCACTCCGAATTTTAAAGTAAAAACAGTGATGATGCAATGTTGTTCAATTATTATTTTCAAAAGTCTTGGTTAGTTGGAGTGGTGTGACTTTTAGATGCTTCTCATTTACTTATGTTATGACATATGTGATGTATACAAAATGCCTATAGTGTGAAAAAGGGTTCAAGACCTGATCCCAAGATCAAAGATGATCCAAAAGATGTGAATACAATAGTAAAAATTTCTATTTATACTAAACTATTTACTAGGGTTTATAGAGATAAGTAAATGATGCAGAAATCCACTTCCGGGCCCCACTGGTGTGTGCTAGGGCTGAGCATTGAAGCTTTCATGTGTAGAGACTTTTCTTGGAGTTAAACGCCAGCTTTGGTACCAGTTTGGGCGTTTAACTCTAACTTGTAACTCAGTTCTAGCGTTTAACTCTAGAATAGGACAGGAAGTTGGCGTTTAAACGCCAGTTTGCGTCGTCAAAACTCGAGAAAAGTATGGACTATTATATATTGTTGGAAAGCCCAGGATGTCTACTTTCCAACTCAATTGAGAGCACGCCAATTGGGTTTCTGTAGCTCCAAAAAATCCATTTCGAGCGTAGGGAGGTCAGAATCCAACAGCATCTGCAATCCTTTTTCAGCCTCTGAATCAGATTTTTGCTCAGGTCCCTCAATTTCAGCCAGAAAATACCTGAAATCATAGAAAAATACACAAACTCATAGTAAAGTCCAGAAATGTGAATTTTGCTTAAAAACTAATAAAAATATACTAAAAAGTAGCTAGATCCTACTAAAAACTACCTAAAAATAATGCCAAAAAGCGTATAAATTATCCGCTCATCAGATGCCCAACCTAGAGAGAGTCTTGACTCTTGGGAAAAGCTGGTTAATGCTTTTCTAGCTAAATTCTTTCCCCCTCAAAGAATGAGCAAAACTAGAGTAGAAGTTCAAACCTTCAGACAAAGAGAAGGAGAATTCCTCTATGAAGCTTGGGAAAGATATAAGCAACTGATCAGGAGATGTCCTCCTTATATGCTCTCAGAATGGTCCATCATAGGCGTGTTCTATGATAGTCTATCTGAATTGTCCAAAATTTCATTGGATAGCTCTACAGGTGGATCACTCCACTTGAAGAAAACACCTGCAGAAGCTAGAGAACTCATTGAGATGGTCGCAAACAACCAATTCATGTACACTTCTTAAAGGAATACTGTAAACCATGGGACCTTTCAGAAGAAAGGAGTTCTTAAAATTGATACTCTAGATGCCATATTGTCTCTGAACAAGATCTTGACCCAACAGGTCAATATGATCTCCCAGCACTTGACTAGAATGCAAGCTGCATCTGGCAGTACTCAGGAAGCTTCTCCTGAAGTAGAAGCTTATGATCTTGATCAACCCACCATGGAGGAGGTGAACAGCATGGGAGAATCCTATGAAAACGCCTACAACTCTTCATGGAGGAATTATCCTAACCTTTCATGGAAGGATCAACAGAAACCTCAACAAGGTTTCAATAACACTCAAAGTGGAAGGAACCAGAATAGGTTCAACAACAAACCACCATTCCCATCTTCTCAAGGGAATATGGAAACCTCTAAGCAAATCTGCTCTGACTTAGTCACTTTGGTTTCCATCCTCTCTAAGACCACTCAAAGTTTCATGAATGAAACAAGGTCCTCCATTAGAAATCTGGAGGTACAAGTTGGTCAACTGAGCAAGAGGATCCCTGAGACTCCTCCTGACACTTGATGATTAGATTTTTGACGGTTTAGAATTTCACAAATGAATTCTCGTTGCAAGTATAGTCTCTAAACCAATCGCTAATCCTTTCATACAAAAAGTTGTTTGTCACTAAAACAAACCCCTAAATTTATAAACCGAAGTATTCAAACCTCGGGTCGTTCTCCCTAGGAATTACAATAAAGTGTCTTGTTATTGGTTTGAGTTGTTTTGGGGTTTTGATAAGAGGCATGAAAGTAAATGGCAATAAAAATAAACTAACAACTAAAAAAGGCTCTTGGCAAGGTATGAAAATTAGAAGTCCTATCCTAGTTATCCTTCTCAATTGTGATGAGAATTGTTCATTGCTACCACTTAGTTAACCCTTACTAGATAAAGGAAAGTCAAGTGGATGAATTGACTTGAGCCACAAGTCCTAGCCAACTCCCAAGGAAAGACTAGCTTTAGTGCACTCCAAACCAATTAGCAATCTCTCCAATTATCAATTAACAAAGGAATTAGATAACTCAAGTGTCACTAATTACTCTACCTAGGCCAAGAGGAACAAAATCTAACTAATAGCTATAAGAGACATTTCATCAAACACATAAAAGGCAATAAAAGTAAACAACATAAATTGCAAGAATTAAAGAGAGATCTAACTACAAAGGCAAGAGATTAACAATGGGAAAGCAAAGAAGAACAATTATTATGAATTACCTCTTATTGAATTGAAAGAATGTAGAAGGAACAATACTAGATCTACAACAAAATGTAAGAACAACATAAAGGAAATTACAACAAAAGAGTAGAGGAAGATAAATCTAACAACAAGGAATTGAAAGGTAGAAGTAGAAGAAGATGAATAAAATCTAGATCTAAGAACTAAACCTAATCCTAATCCTAAATCTAGAGAGAAGTGAGAGCTTCTCTCTCTAGAAACTACTTCTAAACTAATCCTAATGTGTGTGTGTGAACTAATGAGTTGGAATCCCCTTTGCTCTTCAATCCTTGGCTTTAAATAGCATCTTTGGCGCCAAAGTTGGTTAGGATTGGGCCCCACAACCCTTCAGAATTCGTTGGCCACGTTTTCATTAAAAATCATAAACCAACACCGACGCGTACGCGCACATCACGCGTACGCGTCCATGGGGTAATTCGCAGGTGCGGGCAAGCGCCAGGTGCGCGCGCGCGTCCATGGGCGAGTTCAACTTCTTTGACTTTTCATGATTTCTCCACTTTGCATGCTTTCCCTCTTCACTCCTTTGATCCATTCCTAGCCCTTTTCAATCTGAAATCACTAACAAACATATCAAGGCATCTAGTGGAATCAAAGGGGGATTAAAACCATCAAATTAAGGGTCTAAAAGCATGTTTTCACATCTAAGCACAAATAAGGAGACAATCACAAAACCATGCTATTTCAATGGATAAATGAGGGTAAAAGGTTATAAAATCCCCTAAAATCAATACAAGATAAACCGTCAAAATGGGGTTTGTCAACACTCTTCCAAGCAACATAGAGGTGAATCTAAGAGAAGAGTGCAAGGCCATAATCATGGAGGTTGAGGCTGAAATTGGAGAGAATGGGATGGTGTTGAACGCCAGTGAAGGATATATCACTGGCAGCGAGCCTGGGGCTGAACGCCAGTGAGGATCCCCTCATTGGGCGTTCAACACCCATCCTGGCAGTAGAGCTGGCATTAAACACCAGTGAGGAACCCCTCACTGGGCGTTCAACGCCCAACCAGGCAGGCTTTCTGGCACTGAATGCTAGTGAGGAACCCCTCATTGGGTGTTCAACGCCCAAACATGCAACTATTCAGGCACTGAACGGCAGTGAAGAACCCCTCACTGGGCATTTAATGTCCGCACACCCAAAGAAGCTGTCGTTGAACGCCAGCAAGGACAACCCTGCTGGGCGTTCAATGCCCAAAACACTAGAGGGACTGGCGTTTAATGCCAGTAAGGGTGCAAAGCAAGGGCATTCAACGCCCAAAGAGCTATTAGAGCTGACGTTGAATGACAATTAAAGCACACCTTCTGAGTGCTTAAGTTCCACTCAAGAACCCTCTATCCCAGAACCAAAGGAAACCATAAAGACCATTGAAGTTCCTTTGCATGCAGTTCTGCAATACATGAGTTCTGATGACTATTCATCCTCTGATGAGCATGAAAACACTAGGGAAGAGCAAGTTGCTCGGTACCTAGGAGCTCTTATGAAGCTGAATGCCAAGTTATTTGGTACAAAGCTTCTGGAGGAAGAACCTCCACTGCTTACCAAAGAACTCCATGCCTTGGTTCAGCAGAAGCTACCTCAGAAGCTTCCAGATCCTAGATGCTTTCTGATCCCTTGCACCATAGGCACTATGACCTTTGACAAGTCCTTGTGTGACCTAGGGTCAAGTATCAACCTCATGCGACTCTCTGTAATGGAGAAGCTGAGAATCCTTGAGGTACAAGCTGTACACATCTCATTAGAGATGGTAGACAAGAAAATGAAGAAGCCATATGGCTTAGTAGAGGATGTCCTGGTGAAGGTTGAAAACCACTACATCCCTGCAAACTTCATTGTCTTGGACATTGGAGAGGATGAGGATGACTCTGTCATCCTTGGAAGACCTTTCCTAGCCACTGCCAATGCTATCATTGATGTGGCTAAGGGAGAACTAACTCTACAACTAGGGGAGGACCACATCTTATTCAAGATGCATCATCGCAATTCTCCCTTAAATAAAAGAGAGATCACTATGCAACACCTAGTGTTCCAACCTTGTCTTTTTCTGCAGAGCATTACAGAGACCCCAGACATCAATTCTAAGTTTGGTGTTGGGCAGCCTTCAACAAGCTCTAAGCACAAAGATACTAAGAGGAAAGTACCTAAAGGCTAGAGGGACAAGAAAGTCCTAACTGAAAGCCTCTCACTTGGCATGAGAGTTGTCTTCACTAAAAAGGCAGTCTTACCACACACAGTGAGTCGTATCTTGTCTTTAGAGCATGAAGGGCTCATTCATGAGAAGACAGGAAGAAGGTTCACTACAAGGGGCAAAAATCTGAGCCCATACTCACCTCCGTAAGGAGCTAACCGTCAAGCTAATGACGTTAAACAGGCGCTTGTTGGGTGGCATTCCAACCTTAATTAATTATTTATTTCTTTTTATTTTGTTTTGTTTTTCTTTTAGGGTCATAATCAAATGCAGCAGTCAGAATAGAGATAGAATTCACAGTAGTAAAAATAGAATACTCTGGATGGAGTGTTAAAGTTAAACGCCAGCCAGGCCATCCTTGCTGGGCGTTTAACACTCCTCATGGGCAGCATTACTGGCGTTGAATGCTAGCCCGGGAGTAGCCCCTGGGCGTTCAAACGCCTGTGCAGAGAAACAGGGAATCTAGATTCCTTAGCCTCTCAGGATCAGTGGGTCCCACAACATCTTCATCTTCCCCACTGTTCATATTTGCTCGAGGACGAGCAAAACTCTTAAGTTTGGTGTTGCAAAAGCTTTGCTTTTTGACTTCTACCACTCTTAAGTATAGAAGAAGATCAAAAGGGTATGAGGGACGAACAACAGAGACAAAGGAGTGATATTGAAGAGATCAACTAGCACATTAGATCCTCAAGGAGGAGCACTAGCCGCCACCATTAAAGGTGGATTCATTCTCTTTTACTCCTTTCCTGTTATTTTTCTGTTTATTTATCTGTTCTCTTATTCTAGTTGCATGATCATTTGCATTAATGTCTTAAAGTTGTAAAATGTTCCATATATTTCTCATCTTACTTAAATGAAAATTTTATTTGAAAAGAATTGAGAGATACATGAATTTCAAGTTTAAAATAAGAATATTTTAATTATGTTAATGTGGTGGCATTGCTTTTGTTTTCTGAATGTATGATTAAACAGTGCATATTTGAAGTTGAAATTTATGAATGTTGGCTCTTGAAAGAATGATGATGAAAGTGAAGTATTATTGGTAATCTGAAAAATCTCAAAAATTGATTCTTGAAGCAAGAAAAAGCATCAACAGAAAAAAAAAGAGGAAAAAAATATAAAAGAAAAAGCAAGCAGACAAAGCCAAAAGCTCTTTAAACCAAAAGGCAGGAGCAAAAAGCCAGTAATTCTTTAAACCAAAAGGCAAGGGTAAAAGGATCCAAGGCTTTGAGCATCAGTGGATAGGAGGGTCCAAAGGAATAAAATCCTGGCCTAAGCAGCTAAACCAAGCTGTCCCTAACCATGTGCTTGTGGCGTGAAGGTGTCAAGTGAAAAGCTTGAGACTGAGCGGTTAAAGTCGTGATCCAAAGCAAAAAGAGTGTGCTTAAGAACTTTGGACACCTCTATCTAGGGATTCTAGCAAAGCTGAATCATAATCCGAAAGGGTTCACCCAGTTAAAGTGTCTGTGACATTATTGTACCCAGTGGTAATACTGGAAAACAAAGTGCTTAGGGCCACTGCCAAGACTCTAAAAAGCTGTGTTCAAGAATAAAAAAGAACTTAACAAGGAGAGTCAATAATATCATCTGGATTCTAAGTTCCTAAAGATGGCAACATCTCTGAGTTTCAATGGATAGTGATATGCTAAAACTATTTAAAAGCAAAAAGCTACTAAGTCCCGTTTATCTAATTGTAACTGAACTTCATTAGAAACTCTGAACTTTATTGTATCTTAATTTTCTTTTTATCCAACTGTGGTTTTAGTTGCTTGGGGACAAGCAATAGTTTAGGTTAGGTGTTGTGATAAGCGGATATTTTATACGCTTTTTGGCATCATTTTCATATAGTTTTTAGCATATTTTATTTAGTTTTTATTAAGTTTTTATAGGTTCTAGTGTTAAATTCACATTTTTGGATTCTACTTTGAGTTTGTGTGTTTTTGAGCAATTTCAGGTATTTTCTGGTTGAAATTGAGGAGCTGGAGCAAAAGTCTGATTCAGAGACAGAGAAAGCACTACAGATGCTGTCAGGATTTGACCTCCTTACACTCGCAAGAGCTTTTCTAGAGCTACAGAAGTCTAAATGGAGAGTTCTAAATGGCTCTGGAAAGCGGACTTCTAGAGCTTTCCAGCAATGTATAATAGTTCATACTTTCTTTTGGATTAGAAGGCCCAAAACCAGCATTCAACGCCAGCCTCTTGCCCCCTTCCTGGCGTCCAACGCCAAAAGAGCAGAGACCGCCATCCAAATGCCCAAAGAGGACCCCCTAGCCAGCTTTCAATGCCCTAGAGGTCCTCTAGCACGTGGAATGCATCAAAGCTCAGCCCAAACACTCACGAAGTGGGTCCCAGAAATAGATTTTAGCACTAAACAGACTGTTTTACCCTTACTAGACATTAGTATAGTTTTTAAGTGTTATTTTACATAATCATTAGAACATCATCTACACCATACATGTTTTACATTGCATTTTTCCATCAGTATGAGTTTCTAAACCTCTTAGGTTGAGGGGAGGAGCCCTGCTAAGTCCTATGAATTAATAAAAGTATTACTGTTTCTTCTTCGATCCATGTTTAATTTATTTCTAAGATGTATATCTGTTCTTCAACATGGTGAATAGGATGATCAGTGACAATTAGCTCTGTTCATCATACTAAGATGAACGTGCCTGACAAACACCCACGTCTACTTGGGTTCGTGTGAATACGTGACTTGAAAGCACGAGCCAACAGCTATGTTTATACATCTCTCAGACGGCTAATCCACGACTTCGTTGGGGACTTCTTGAGACACCAGTTCAGCCAATTTCTAGGGAGATTAGGGTCTCCATGGTATAGGCTAGAATCAAAAGAAGCAGGATTCTCTGATCCGAAAGATTCGACCTTGTCTGTGGTATTTTGAGTAGGATCATCAGGAAAATAAACTGCCAAAGCTTCACCCTTTGTTAGATTTGATGACCATGGCCAACGGCGTTCAATCTGTAACAAAGGAGATCAATGACCACGGCCCATGGTGTTGATCACATACAGCCTGCCATAGAAGACATCACTCACATGCAGAGAAGACAGTGATACCAGAGTTAATTTAGAAAGGCAAAGCAACTCCAATCCTCAACTATATCCTTAAAGTATTAGCACCCTATTATAATAATCCTAAACTCTATAACCCAACAACCTCTTCAACTGCCTGAATAAGATCTGCAAGATAACCATAGCTTGCTTCAAACCACAATCCTCATGGGATTGACCCTGACTCGCTCAGGTATTACTTGGACAACCCAGTGCACTTGCTGGTACAATAGTACCAAGGTGTAGGGATCCGTGCTACCAACAATGTTATCAAGAACTCTCAAATGGTTATGGGCATAGTTAGGTAAGAGAAAAATAAAAATAGAACTCCTTTAAAAGATCCAAAATATTACTATAAGACACCACATTTTTCAACAAAGAAAGTTCATATCAAAGAGTATGGGATTCCTAAAGAAGAGTATAAACAATGACAAAGATGGATAACCCAAAAGATTCAAGCAAACACCGAGGAACATAAACAAGCCAGGATATACATTAGATGTAGGACTTGAAGCAAAAGAATTAATCACATTTCAAGAAACGCATAAGAACAAGGAATCTAAGCAGACATGTGCAGTTAAGATCAACAAGAATGCATATGAACAAAGAATAGGGCTGGAAAATAATTAATTTACTTTCTGAGAAAGAAATCTCAAATAAGGACTTTAAGGTAAACCATGAAAGAATAGATACATGATCGAGTAACCTCGAGACACAACTTCTAACATTTAAACCCCGTGACATTCGTTATCTATTACTCCTATATTGTCTATGATAACCCATTAGTGTTCTCATATACATAAACCATTAATCATAAGCTGGCCAAACTTAATACTATGAAGTATGCAAAGATAGGCTAACAACATTAATTACTAGACCTTCATGTGCACAAACTCTAACTCTCATCATCTGGACAAGACCTAAAACATGACAGATGCTCAAAGTATGTAATTGAAGTATAGTCAGTCTATTCCTCAGGCTCTATAGGAAAAACTACTCTGATACCATAATGTAACACCCTCACTATCAGCATGTCATGCTTCTGGATGCGCCACACTAATAGTGAGAATATTACAATGACTTCCATATATTTAATAATAAGATACGAGCCTTTAATTCGAAACCGTATCACTACTTTCTTTGAAAAACAGAAATACCTTTTTATTTCAACCAAACATGCATATATAACCCAATTCAAATCACAATTCTCATATATATATATACACACACACACACACACACACAATAAAATACAACAATCAGATGCGCAGAAGAAATTTCTTAAACTCTTTGTCCGTCCTAAAAAGGAAAATCTGTAGGGGGTGAGAATATCGTCCTCGCTGGTTCTTAGTAGAGAATTTTTAAGAATTGTAATTAGAGGATATTTAAAAGAAAACTGTTTTTCGATTGTAGTGATCGTCGCTCGTCTTATGAATCTTTTTGAAAACCAACTGTTAATCATATAAAACCCCAAACTTTTTTGAAAACTATTAGTTAATTATCCAAAATCTGAATTCATATTTTGAATTTATTAAAACTCCAATTAAACACAATATCTTGTAACCTTTCACTACATGTACCATGTAAGACCCCAGATCTTTGGAAATTAAATAATAAATTATCTATGATTTATTTTATTTATTCGAGAATATATTTTCAGGGATTTTTATATTAATTGAGTACTTTTATATTTTTTATTTAAAGGTTTGGTGATTGAAAAAAATAAGGATTTTACATGCTTTAAATTTGAATAAATAGATTTCGAACTTTATTTCATAATTTAAAGAAAATAAATTTGATTATCTCTAATTATTGAATTATAGTATTTATTTAAAAATAAATTTTAAGTTGATAATTAAATAGTATTTTTATAAATATTATTATTGGATTAAAAATTAATTTTCAATTACTCAATTATCCCTAATTTTATTAAAATTACCAAACTATCCTTATACCTAAATTTTACCAAAAACCTAATTTTTACTACACTCAAACACACACTTTTCCCGTTTACCCAAACCCTAGCCAGCCCCCATACCCAACGAAAGAAGAAAGAAAGGAAAAGAAAGAAGATGGGGGCACAGGAAGGGAGGGAGAGCCAAGGAAGAAGATGGGGAGGGGAAGGGGATGGTGGCGGTATATGGCTGGGAGCTGCCACCGCTGTTGCACACCAAAGGAAGAGAGAGATAGATCAGGAAGAGAGGAAGACATAGGGAGAACGGAGTGCGCGGCAGTGAAGAAGGAAGAGATGCTTGCGCTGCCGCACCTTGTCGCTGTCGCTTGAGATTTGGTCGTCGCCACTGAGTGTCGCCAAGTGAGGAAGGAGCATGAGCTGGAGGAGCCATCGCGCTCTGCCATTGCCAGTTCTATCGCGCATTTCCACTGCCGTTGGAAGGGAGTCCGACCATCCTTGCCGAGCTTCCGCCGCCGTCACACGATGATCGCCGTCGCTGTCATCCATTGTCACCAACGCATCACCATCAAAGAAAAAGGGGAAAAGAAAACACATCAGAGGGTGAAGTCGCGATGGTTCATGCCTCTCATTGCGCTAGCTGTATGCGCCATCACCGTTGAGCTACTCTGCTGCTGTGCTAGTCACCAAGAACATGGTTATGGCCACCAGAACCACTTCTAGAGCTACTGTTGTTCGGTTCAATCGTTCTTCCTTTGTTACGGTAAGCATTTCTGTTCCAGAACCGTTAAAAATTGTTATGCTGTCATATTTGGCTAGAGATTTTGTTGTTTTGGCAACGTAGGGTCATGCTCTGGTTATTGTAAGTCACGATTAAAGCCATCGCTACTGCGGCCAGGAGAAAAAGGAATTTTTGATGCGTTTCATAGCTTTCAGGCTTCGACAATCGAGGTAGGGGCGCTTTTCTTAAACTTATTTTAGTTTCAATAATTGTTATTGATGAGCGGATAATTTATACGCTTTTTGGCATTGTTTTTAGATAGTTTTTAGTATGATCTAGTTACTTTTAGGGATGTTTTCATTAGTTTTTATGCTAAATTCACATTTCTGGAATTTACTATGAGTTTGTGTGTTTTCCTATGATTTCAGGTATTTTCTGGCTGAAATTGAGGGACCTGAGCAAAACTTTGATAGGAGGCTGACAAAGGACTGCTGATGCTGTTGGAATCTGACCTCCTTGCACTCGAAATAGATTTTCTGGAGCTATAGAACTTTAAATGGTGCGCTTTTAACGGCGTTGGAAAGTAGACATCCAAAGCTTTCCAGCAATATATAATAGTCTATACTTTATTCGTGATTAGATGATGTAAACTGGCGCTCAACGCCAGTTCCATGTTGCATTCTGGAGTCAAATGCCAGAAACACGCCACGAACCAGAGTTGAACGCCAGAAACACGTCACGAACCAGAGTTGAACGCCCCAGAAGTGGATTTATGCATAAATTACTTACTTCTGTAAACCCTAGTAGCTAGTTTAGTATAAATAGAACTTTTTACTATTGTATTTAGAATCTTTGGTCTCAGTTTTATTTTATTATTCATCTTAGGAGACTATTGATCACGTTTTGGGGGCTGGCCATTCGGCCATGCTTGGACCTATCACTTATGTATTTTCAATGGTGGAGTTTCTACACACCATAGATTAAGGGTGTGGAGCTCTGCTGTACCTTAAGTTTCAACGCAATTACTACTATTTTCTATTCAATTCGATTTATTCCTGTTCTAAGATATTCGTTGCACTTCAACTTGATGAATGTGATGATCCATGACACTCATCATCATTCTCACCTACGAACGCGCGTGACTGACAACCACTTCCGTTCTACCTTAGACCGGGCGCATATCTCTTGGATTCCTTGATCAGAATCTTCGTGGTATAAGCTAGAATTGATGGCGGCATTCATGGGAATCCGGAAAGTCTAACCTTGTCTGTGGTATTCCGAGTAGGATTCTGGGATTGAATGACTGTGACGAGCTTCAAACTCCTGAAGGCTGGGCATTAGTGACAGATGCGAAAGAATCACGGGATTCTATTCCAACCTGATTGAGAACCGACAGATGATTAGCTGTGCTGTGACAGAGCATTTGGACCATTTTCACTGAGAGGATGGGATGTAGCCATTGACAATAGTGATGCCCTACATACAGCTTGCCATGGAAAGTAGTAAGAAAGATTGGATGAAAGCAGTAGGAAAGCAAAGATTCAACAGGGACAAGCATCTCCACACGCTTATCTGAAATTCCCACCATTAATTTACATAAGTATTTCTATCCTATTTTATTTATCTTTTAATTATCTAATCCAATCACATTTGAATCAGCCTGATTGAGATCTACAAGATGACCATAGATTGCTTCATACCAACAATCTCTGTGGGATCGACCCTTACTCACGTAAGGTTTATTACTTGGACGACCCAGTACACTTGCTGGTTAGTTGAGCGAAGTTGTGGAAAGAAAGTGCTGAGTTAACAGATGCACATACCAAAGAGCCATTATTGATGATCACAATTTTGTCCACCAAGTTTTTGGTGCCGTTGCCGGGGATTGTTCGAGTATGGACAACTGACGGTTCATCTTGTTGCTCAGATTAGGTAATTTTCTTTTTGTTTTAATTTCAAAAATTTTTTTTTTCAAAATCTTTAAAAAATTTCTCATCTGCTTTCGAAAATTATTCTAAATTTTTAAGAATGAATTCTAGAGTTTCACAAGTAACATGTTGATGGCTGGTTGGCTGTAAAGCCATATCCAAACCCCCTTGGATTGAGGCCTCCACTTGTCAACAGGTCGGGTATGTATATAGAGTTGGATGAAATATCAGCTGTTGTGGTGGACGAAATTGTGATCCTTATTCCTTAAGTTGCACTCCTTATAAAATTATGGAATTTAAGAAATTGGCACGAGTGAACAATGGATCAATTGTGATCAATGTTCTAACTATTTTGAGTGAAATCATTATTATGGCACTGGTTGAATTCACAACTCCGTTCAACTAGCCAGCAAGTGTACTGGGTCGTCCAAGTAATAAACCTTACATGAGTAAGGGTCGATCCCACAGAGATTGTTGGTATGAAGCAAGCTATGGTCACCTTGTAAATCTCAGTTAGGCAGATTAAATTGGTTTATGGTTTTGAAAATAGAAATAATAAAATAGAAATAATAAAAGGGATAGAATACTTATGCAGATTCATTGGTGGGAATTTCAGATAAGCGAATGGAGATACTGTATGGCTCAAGAACGCCTGCTCTCCTACTGCTTCAACTCAATCCTTCTTACTCCCTTCCATGGCAAGCTGTGTATAGGGGTTCACCATCAACGGTGGCTACTTTCAATCCTCTCGGGAAAATGGTCCTCTGCGGCTATCACTCGCATGGCTAATCGTCTGGAGGCATCACCCATGGTTGATGGCTACATCCCATCCTCGCAGTGAAAACTACGCTCACGCACTCTGTCACAGCATGGCTAATCACTGGTTGGTTCCTGCGCCTACTGGAATAGAATCCCTTGATTCTTTTGCGTTTGTCATCACGCCCAGCACTTGCAAGTCTGAAGCACGTCACAGTCATTCATTACCGGAATCCTACACGGAATACCACAGACAAGGTTAGACTTTCCGGATTCCCAGGATCCTACTCGGAATACCACAGACAAGGTGAGACTTTCCGGATCCTCATAAATGCCGCCATCTATCTAGCTTATACCACGAAGATTCTGTTGGGGAATCTAAGAGATACACATTCAAGCTCGGTTGCATGTAGAACGGAAGTGGTTGTCAATCACGCGCGTTCATAAGTGAGAATGATAATGAGGGTTATCTAATCATCACATTCATCATGTTCTTGGGTACGAATGAATATCTTGGAATAAGAATAAGAGAGATTTGAATAAAAGAAAATAGAATTTCATTAATACTTGAGGTACAGCAGAGCGCCACACCCTTAATCTATGGTGTGCAGAAACTCCACCGTTGAAAATACATAAGTAAAAGGTACAGGCATGGCCGAATGGCCAGCCCCCATGATCTGAGAACTATGCGTCCCAAGATCTGATCCTAAGATCTAAAGTGATCAAAAGATGTCAAATACATTAGTTAAATGTTCTATTTATAATAAACTAGCTCCTAGGGTTTACATGAGTAAGTAATTGATGCATAAATCCACTTCCGGGGCCCACTTGGTGTATGTTTGGGCTGAGCTTGATCAATCCACGAGCTGAGGCTTCTCTTGGAGTTGAACTCCGAGTTATGACGTGTTTTGGGCGTTCAACTCCGGATCATGACGTTTTTCTGGCGTTTAACTCCAGACAGCAGCATGTACTTGGCGTTCAACGCCAAGTTACGTCGTCAAATTCCGAATAAAGTATGGACTATTATATATTGCTGGAAAGCCCTGGATGTCTACATTCCAACGCCGTTGAGAGCGCGCCAATTGAAGTTCTGTAGCTCCAGAAAATCCATTTCGAGTGCAGGGAGGTCAGATTCCAACAGCATCAGCAGTCCTTTTGTCAGCCTTTTTCAGAGTTTTGCTCAAATCCCTCAATTTCAGTCAGAATTTACCTGAAATCACAGAAAAACACACAAACTCATAGTAAAGTCCAGAAATGTGAATTTAACATAAAAACTAATGAAAACATCCCTAAAAGTAGCTTGAACTTACTAAAAACTACGTAAAAACAATGCCAAAAAGCATATAAATTATCTGCTCATCACAACACCAAACTTAAATTGTTGCTTGTCCCCAAGCAACTGAAAATCAAACAGGATAAAAAGAAGAGAATATACTATAAATTCAAAAATATCAATGAATATTAATTATAATTAAATGAGCGGGACTTGTAGCTTTTTGCTTCTGAACAGTTTTGGCATCTCACTTTTTCCTTTGAAGTTTAGAATGATTGGCTTCTCTAGGAACTTAGAATTTCGGATAGTGTTATTGACTTTCCTAGTTAAGCATGTTGATTCTTGAACACAGCTACTTATGAGTCTTGGCCGTGGCCCTAAGCACTTTGTTTTCCAGTATTACCACCGGATACATAAATGCCACAGACACATAACTGGGTGAACCTTTTCAGATTGTGACTCAGCTTTGCTAGAGTCCCCAGTTAGTGGTGTCCAGAGCTCTTAAGCACACTCTTTTGCTTTGGATCACGACTTTAACCACTCAGTCTCAAACTTTTCACTTGGACCTTCATGACACAAGCACATGGTTAGGGACAGCTTGATTTAGCCGCTTAGGCCTGGATTTTATTTCCTTGGGCCCTCCTATCCATTGATGCTCAAAGCCTTGGATCCTTTTTACCCTTGCCTTTTGGTTTTAAGGGCTATTGGCTTTTTCTACTGCTCCTTCTTTTTCTATATACTCTTTTTTTTTTTTTCGAATGCTTCTTCTTTTTCACTGCTTTTTCTTGCTTCAAGAATCAATTTCATGATTTTTCAGATTCTCAATAACATTTCTCTTTGTTCGTCATTCTTTCAAGAGCCAACAATTTTAACATTCATAAACAACAAGATCAAAAGACATATGCACTATTCAAGCATTCATTCAGAAAACAAAAGTATTGTCACCACATCAATATAATTAAATTAAATTCAAGGATAAATTCGAAATTCATGTACTTCTTGTTCTTTTGAATTAAAACATTTTTCTTTTAAGAGAGGTGAAGGATTAATGGATTTTATTCATAGCTTTAAGGCATGGTTACATACTAATGATCATGAAATAAAGACACAAAACATAGATAAACACAACATAAAAACCGAAAATAGAAAGAAACAAAGAACAAGGAATGAATCCACCTCTAGTGGCGTCTTCTTCTTGAAGGACCAATGATGTTCTTCAGCTCTTCTATGTCCCTTCCTTGCCTTTGTTGCTCCTCCTTCATTGCTCTTTGATCTCCTCTATGTCTCTTCCTTGCTTCTTTTGAATGATTCCTAGTAATTTTGGTGTTCCTCCCCTTAGTTGTTTCCAATATTTGTGTGGAGGACAACTTATTCCCTGAGGTATCTCAGGAATCTCTTGATTTGCAGCCACATGTTCTACTACTGAGCTATGACGGTTTATATTAGTCTTTCCATCTCCCATGACTCAGAGGTGGAAGCTTTTTTTGTCTTCCCTTTGAGGTTTCTCTGGCTTTAGGTGCCATTAATGGTAATGGAAAAGCAAAAAGCTATGCTTTTTACCACACCAAACTTAAAATTTTGCTCGTCCTCGAGCAAAAAAAAAGAAAAGAAGAATAGAAGAAGAAGAAGAAATTATGGTAGAGAGGGAGAGAAGGAGGTTCGGCTATGTGGGTGAAGAAGGGGTTGTGTTGTGTGAAAATGAAGTAGAAGTGAAGGGTATTTATAGGGAGAGGGGAGGGTGGGTGTTCGGCTAATTTGGGTGGGAATGGGTGGGAAATTGAATTTGAATTTTATGAAGGTAGGTGGGGTTTATGGGGAAGAGTGGGGTGATGTGAATGGTGAATGGGATAATTGGGAAGAGGAATTGAGGTGATTGGTGAAAGGTGTTGGGAAGTGTGACATGGGGAAGAATGAGATTTGGATTAGGAGAGTGTGATTAGGACTAAAAGGTAGAGTGGGAATATGTTAGGTGGGGATCCTGTGGGGTCCACAGATCCTGAGGTGATAAGAAATACCATTCCTTCACCCTATAGGCATGTAAAATGCCTACATGCATCATTCTGGCGTTCAAACGCCCATTGGTGCTTGTTCTGGGCGTTCAACGCCCATGTAATGCATGTTTCTGGCGTTGAACGCCAGTTTCATGCTTGTTTCTGGCGTTCAGCGCCAGTTTGTCCTCTCTGTGCACGTTCCTGGCATTTAACGCCAGGTTGTTGCTTGTTTCTGGCGTTCAGCGCCAGAATGGTGCTCTGTTCTGGCGTTGAACGCCGGCCAGATGCACCTTACTGGCGTTGAACGCCAGTCTGCGCTACCTCTAGGGTGAAAAAATTTTTTCTTCTGTTTTTGACTCTGTTTTTAATTTTTTTGATTTTTTTCGTGACTCCTCATGATCATGTACCTAATTAAACACAAAAATAACAAAGAAACAAAATAAAATAAAATTAGATAAATAAAATTGGGTTGCCTCCCAACAAGCGCTTCTTTAATGTCAATAGCTTGACAGTGGCTCTCATGGAGCCACAAGGTGATCAGGTCAATGTTGTATAGTTGTCCACACCAAACTTAGAGTTTGGATATGGGATCTTAACACCAAACTTAGAGTTTGGTTGTGGCCTCATAACACCAAACTTAGAGTTTGACTGTGTGGGCTCTTCTTGACTCTGAACTGAGAGAAGCTCTTCATGCTTACTCTCTTTTGTCATAGAGGGATGGCCATGTGCCTTAAACACAAGGTAGTCTCCATTTAATTGAAGAACTAATTCACCTCTGTTGACATCTATCACAGCCCCTGCTGTGGCTAGGAAAGGTCTTCCAAGGATGATGCAATCATCCTCTTCCTTCCTAGTGTCTAAGATTATGAAATCAGCAGGGATGTAAAGGCCTTCAACCTTTACTAGCACGTCCTCTACTATTCCATAGGCTTGTCTCAATGACTTGTCTGCCAGTTGTAATGAGAACAAGGCAGGTTGAACCTCAATGATCCCCATCTTCTCCATTACAGAGAGTGGCATTAGATTTATCCCTGACCCCAGGTCACACAGAGCTTTTTCAAAGATCATGGTGCCTATGGTACAAGGTATTAAGAACTTGCCAGGATCTTGTTTCTTTTGAGGTAGAATTTTCTGAATCCAAGTATCCAGTTCATTAATGAGCAAGGGAGGTTCACTTTCCAAAGTCTCATTACCAAATAACTTGGCATTCAGCTTCATGATGGCTCCTAAGTATTGAGCAACTTACTCTTCAGTTACATCTTCATCCTCTTCAGAGGATGAATAGTCTTCAGAGCTCATGAATGGCAGAAGGAGATTCAATGGAATCTCTATGGTCTCTGTATGAGCCTCAGATTTCTTTGGATCCTTAATAGGAAACTCCTTCTTGCTTGAGGGACGTCCCAGGAGGTCTTCCTCACTAGGATTTTCGTCCTCCTCCTCCCTTGTGCATTCGGCCACATTGATCACATCAATGGCCTTGCACTCTCCTTTTGGATTCTCTTCTGTATTGCTTGGGAGAATACTGGGAGGAGTTTCAATGACTTTCTTACTCAGCTGGCCCACTTGTGCCTCCAGATTTCTAATGGATGATCTTGTTTCACTCATGAAACTGAAAGTGGCCTTTGACAGATCAGAGACTACATTGGCTAAATTAGAAGTGTTTTGTTCAGAATTCTCTGTCTGTTGCTGAGAAGATGATGGATATGGCTTGCTATTGCCCAGCCTACTACGTCCACCATTGTTAAAGCCTTGTTGAGGCTTTTGTTGATCCTTCCATGAGAAATTTGGATGATTTCTCCATGATGAGTTATAGGTGTTTCCATAAGGTTCACCCATGTAATTAACCTCTGCCATGGCAGGGTTCTCAGGATCATAAGCTTCTTCAAAAGCTGCCTCTCTAGTACTGTTGGATGCATGTTGCAATCCATTCAGATTTTGAGAGATTATGTTGGCCTGTTGAGTCAACACTTTGTTCTGAGCCAATATGGCATTCAGAGTATCAATTTCAAGAACTCCTTTCTTCTGAGGTATCCCATTGTTCACGGAATTCCTCTCAGAAGTGTACATGAACTGGTTATTTGCAACCATGTCAATGAGCTCTTGAGCCTCTTCAGGCGTTTTCTTCAGGTGAATAGATCCACCTGCAGAATGGTCCAATGACATTTTTGAAAATTCAGAGAGACCATAATAGAATATATCTAATATGGTCCATTCTGAAAACATGTCAGATGGACATCTTTTGGTCAGCTGCTTGTACCTTTCCCAAGCTTCATAGAGGGATTCACCATCTTTTTGTTTGAAGGTTTGAACATCCACTCTCAGCTTGCTCAGCTTTTGAGGAGGAAAGAATTTATCTAAGAATGCAGTGACAAGCTTATCCCATGAGTCCAGGCTATCCTTGGGTTGTGAATCCAACCATACTCTAGCTCTGTCTCTTACAGCAAAAGGAAAAAGCATGAGTCTGTAGACTTCAGGATCAATTCCATTCGTCTTTACAGTCTCACAGATCTGCAAGAACTCAGTTAAAAACTGATAAGGATCTTCAGATGGAAGTCCATAAAACTTGCAGTTTTGTTGCATTAAAGCAACTAGTTGAGGCTTAAGCTCAAAGTTATTGGCTCCAATGGCAGGAATGGAGATGCTTCTTCCATCAAACTTGGACGTTGGCTTTGTGAAGTCACCAAGCATTCTCCTTGTATTATTATTATTTTCGGCTGCCATCTCCTTCTCTTGTTCTAATGTTTCTGAAAGGTTACCTTTAGAATAATTTAATTTAGCTTCTCTTAATTTCCTCTTCAGAGTCCTTTCAGGTTCTGGATCAATTTCAACAAGAGTGCCTTTTTCCTTGTTCCTGCTCATATGAAAGAGAAGAAAACAAGAAAAGAAAGAGGAATCCTCTATGTCTCAGTATAGAGATTCCTTTATGTTAGTAGAAAAAGAAGGGGTAGAAGAATGAAGAGGGAGATTCGGATTTTGGATGAAGAGAGGTGAAGAGAAGTGTTAGTAATCAAATAATTAAATAGAAGAAGAAAAGAGAAGAGGGAATTCGAAAATAATTTTGAAAAGGGGTTAGTG
Source organism: Arachis stenosperma (assembly GCF_014773155.1). NCBI lineage: Eukaryota > Viridiplantae > Streptophyta > Magnoliopsida > Fabales > Fabaceae > Arachis > Arachis stenosperma. The sequence continues at coordinate 35,645,600 of NC_080382.1, forward strand.
ATTTTCAAAAATTAGAAATAAATTGTAATTAAAATTAAAACATGAAACAATTAATTAATTAAAAAGAATGTTTGAAAAAGGGATGAGATATTTTCGAAAATTAGAGAGGGAAAAGTAGTTAGGTGGTTTGAAAAAGATAAGAAACAAACAAGAAGTTAGTTAGTTGATTGAAAAAGATTTGAAATAAAAATTGAAAAAGATAGGAAGATAGTAAGTTAGATAAGATATTTTTGAAATCAAATTTTGAAAAAGATAAAATATTTTTTTGAAAAAGATCAAATAAAAGATAAAAAGATTTAATTTAAAAATTTAAAAATTATTTACTTTACTAACAAGAAACTACAAGATAAGATTCTAGAACTTAAAGATTGAACCTTTCTTAACAAGAAAGTAACAAACTTCAAATTTTTGAATCAATCACATTAATTATTAGTGAATTTTCCAAAATTAGATGTAAAGATAAGAAAAAGATTTTGAAAATAATTTGAAAAATATTTTTGAATTTTTCGAAAAATAGAAAAAATGAAAAAGATATGATTTTTGAAAAAGATTTTGAAAAGATAAGATTTTTAAAATTGAAATTTTGACTTGACTTGTAAGAAACAACTAATTTTGAAAATTTTTGACCAAGTCAACCCAAAATTTCGAAAATTTGGAGGGAAATAAGGAAAAGATATTTTTTGATTTTTGAATTTTTAATTATGAGAGAGAAAAACAACAAAAATACTCAATGCATGAAATTTTTAGATCAAAACCATGAATGCATGCAAGAATGCTATGAATGTCAAGATGAACACCAAGAACACTTTGAAGATCATGATGAACATCAAGAACATAATTTTGAAAAATTTTTGATGCAAAGAAAACATGCAAGACACCAAACTTAGAAATCTTTAATGCATGGAAAATATGAATGCAAAAATGCACATGAAAAACAAGAAAAGACACAAAACAAGAAATCATCAAGATCAAACAAGAGGATTTATCAAGAACAACTTGAAGATCATGAAGAACACTATGAATGCATGGGATTTTCGAAAAATGCAAGAAAAAAATTTTTTAAAGCATGCAATTGACACAAAAATTAAAAATTGACTCAAGACTCAAACAAGAAACTCAAAATATTTTTTTATTTTTGTGATTTTCTAATTTTTTTGTATTTTTATTGATTTTTTCGAAAATATTTTTGGAAAAAAAACGAAAAAGAAAAGAAAAATTTTGAAAAAGATTTTTGAAAAGAAAATTACCTAATCTGAGCAACAAGATGAACCGTCAGTTGTCCATACTCGAACAATCCCCGGCAACGGCGCCAAAAACTTGGTGTTGTTGCCGGATTAAAAACTTGGCACCATTGTGGGTTGGAAACAATTATTTGAATTGTTGTTCGAAATTGATTGTTCCCCGGCAACGGCGCCAAAAACTTGGTGGACGAAATTGTGATCCTTATTCCTTAAGTTGCACTCCTTATAAAATTATGGAATTTAAGAAATTGGCACGAGTGAACAATGGATCAATTGTGATCAATGTTCTAACTATTTTGAGTGAAATCATTATTATGGCACTGGTTGAATTCACAACTCCGTTCAACTAGCCAGCAAGTGTACTGGGTCGTCCAAGTAATAAACCTTACGTGAGTAAGGGTCGATCCCACAGAGATTGTTGGTATGAAGCAAGCTATGGTCACCTTGTAAATCTCAGTTAGGCAGATTAAATTGGTTTATGGTTTTGAAAATAGAAATAATAAAATAGAAATAATAAAAGGGATAGAATACTTATGCAGATTCATTGGTGGGAATTTCAGATAAGCGAATGGAGATACTGTATGGCTCAAGAACGCCTGCTCTCCTACTGCTTCAACTCAATCCTTCTTACTCCCTTCCATGGTAAGATGTGTATAGGGGTTCACCATCAACGGTGGCTACTTTCAATCCTCTCGGGAAAATGGTCCTCTGCGGCTGTCACTCGCATGGCTAATCGTCTGGAGGCATCACCCATGGTTGATGGCTACATCCCATCCTCGCAGTGAAAACTACGCTCACGCACTCTGTCACAGCACGGCTAATCACTGGTTGGTTCCTGCGCCTACTGGAATAGAATCCCTTGATTCTTTTGCGTTTGTCATCACGCCCAGCACTTGCAAGTCTGAAGCACGTCACAGTCATTCATTACCGGAATCCTACTCGGAATACCACAGACAAGGTTAGACTTTCCGGATTTCCAGGATCCTACTCGGAATACCACAGACAAGGTGAGACTTTCCGGATCCTCATAAATGCCGCCATCTATCTAGCTTATACCACGAAGATTCTGTTGGGGAATCTAAGAGATACACATTCAAGCTCGGTTGCATGTAGAACGGAAGTGGTTGTCAATCACGCGCGTTCATAAGTGAGAATGATAATGAGGGTTATCTAATCATCACATTCATCATGTTCTTGGGTACGAATGAATATCTTGGAATAAGAATAAGAGAGATTTGAATAAAAGAAAATAGAATTTCATTAATACTTGAGGTACAACAGAGCGCCACACCCTTAATCTATGGTGTGCAGAAACTCCACCGTTGAAAATACATAAGTAAAAGGTACAGGCATGGCCGAATGGCCAGCCCCCATGATCTGAGAACTATGCATCCCAAGATCTGATCCTAAGATCTAAAGTGATCAAAAGATGTCAAATACATTAGTTAAATGTTCTATTTATAATAAACTAGCTCCTAGGGTTTACATGAGTAAGTAATTGATGCATAAATCCACTTCCGGGGCCCACTTGGTGTATGTTTGGGCTGAGCTTGATCAATCCACGAGCTGAGGCTTCTCTTGGAGTTGAACTCCGAGTTATGACGTGTTTTGGGCGTTCAACTCCGGATCATGACGTTTTTCTGGCGTTTAACTCCAGACAGCAGCATGTACTTGGCGTTCAACGCCAAGTTACGTCGTTAAATTCCGAATAAAGTATGGACTATTATATATTGCTGGAAAGCCCTGGATGTCTACTTTCCAACGCCGTTGAGAGCGCGCCAATTGGAGTTCTGTAGCTCCAGAAAATCCATTTCGAGTGCAGGGAGGTCAGATTCCAACAGCATCAGCAGTCCTTTTGTCAGCCTTTTTCAGAGTTTTGCTCAAATCCCTCAATTTCAGTCAGAATTTACCTGAAATCACAGAAAAACACACAAACTCATAGTAAAGTCCAGAAATGTGAATTTAACATAAAAACTAATGAAAACATCCCTAAAAGTAGCTTGAACTTACTAAAAACTACGTAAAAACAATGCCAAAAAGCGTATAAATTATCCGCTCATCATGTTGCATGCCTGATTTATATCTTCTAAAGTTGGCTGGCTATTAAGCCATGCCCAACCCTTGGATTGGGGCTTTAGACAAATATTGAAAGATTCCTGGAATTCTTATTAAAAATTTGAATTTCTTATTTTCTTTTTTCCTAAATGTTTTTCGAAAAAAAATCAAAAGAAAATACAAAAAAATCATAAAATCATAAAAAACCAAAAATATTTTGTGTTTCTTGTTTGAGTCTTGAGTCAATTTTTAAGTTTGGTGTCAATTGCATGTTTTTAAAATTTATGCATTATTTTTTCGAAAATTCCATGCATTCATAGTGTTCTTCATGATCTTCAAGTTGTTCTTGGTAAGTCTTCTTGTTTGATCTTGATGATTTCTTGTTGTGTGTCTTTTATTGTTTTTCATATGCATTTTTGCATTCATAGTGTCCATGCATTAAAGATTTTTAAGTTTGGTGTCTTGCATATTTTCTTTGCATAAAAAAATTTTTCAAAAATATGTTCTTGATGTTCATCATGATCTTCAAAGTGTTCTTGGTGTTCATCTTAACATTCATAGTATTCTTGCATGCATTAAGTGTTTTAATCCAAAATTTTCATGTTTTGGGTCATATTTGTGTTTTTCTCTTTCCTCATTAAAAATTCAAAAATAAAAAAATATCTTTTCCTTATTTCTCTCCTAATTTTCGAAAATTTGAGTTGACATTGTCAAAAATTTTTAAAATTAGTTGTTTCTCATAAGTCAAGTCAAATTTTCAATTTTAAAAATCCTATCTTTTCAAAATTTTTTTTAAAAATCAAATCTTTTTCATTTTTATCTTATTAATTTCGAAAATTTTAAAATTATTTTCAAAATCTCTTTCTTAATTTTATTTCAAATTTTCAAAATTACACTAACAATTAATGTGATTGATTCAAAAAATTTTGAAGTTTGTTACTTTCTTGTTAAGAAAGGTTCAATCTTTAAATTCTAGAATCATATCTTTTAGTTTCTTGTTAGTTAAGTAATTAATTTTAATTTTAAAAATTATATCTTTTTCAATCCTATCTTTTTATCATATCTTCTTATCTTATCTTTTTATCATATCTTTTTCAAAATTCTATCTTTTTCAAAAACTTGATTTCAAAATATCTTATCTAACTTCTTATCTTCTTATCTTTTCAAATTTGATTTTAATATCTTTTTCAACTAACTATTTGACTTTTTGTTTGTTTCTTATCTTTTTTAAAACCACCTAACTATTTTCCCCTCTTTAATTTTCGAAAATATCTCATCTCTTTTTCAAAAATCCTTTTTAATTGTTTTAAATTTTAATTTTAATTATATCTTACCTTTAATTTTCGAAAATCATTAACTACTTTTTCAAAATTATTTTCGAATTCTCCCTCTCTTCTCTTCTTTTATTTAATTATCTATTTACTAACACTTCTCTTTACCTCTCTTCATATCCAATCACTGCCTCTATCCTCACCCTTGTGATTGGATTCTCCACTCTTATTCCTTTCTTCTTCTACTAATAATAAGGATCCTCTTTGTCCAGTTATAGAGGATTCCTCTTCCTTTTTCTTTTTCTCTTCTCTTTCATATGAGCAGGAATAAGGAAAAAGGCATCTTTGTTGAAGCTGATCCTGAACCTGAAAGGACTCTGAAGAGGAAACTAAGAGAAGCTAAATTACAACAATCCAGAGGCAACCTTTCTGAAATTTTAAAACAAGAGAAGGAGATGGCAGCCGAACCCAACAACAATAATGCAAGGAGGATGCTTGGTGATTTTACTAAACCCACGTCCAAGTTTGATGGAAGAAGCATCTCAATCCCTACCATTGGGGCAAACATTTTTGAGCTGAAACCTCAACTAGTTGCTCTAGTGCAACAAAACTGCAAGTTTTATGGACTTCCATCAGAAGCTCCCTATCAGTTTTTAACTGAGTTCTTGCAGATCTGTGAGACTGTAAAGACGAATAGAGTAGATCCTGAAGTCTACAGGCTCATGCTTTTCCCTTTTGCTGTAAGAGACAGAGCTAGAACATGGTTGGACTCTCAACCTAAAGATAGCCTGGACTCTTGGGATAAGCTGGTCACGGCCTTCTTGGATAAATTCTTTCCTCCTCAAAAGCTGAGCAAGCTTAGAGTAGATGTTCAGACCTTCAAGCAAAAAGATGGTGAATCCCTTTATTAAGCTTGGGAAAGATACAAGCAGATGACCAAAAAGTGTCATTCTAACATGTTTTTAGAGTGGTCCATATTAGATATATTCTATTATGGTCTATTTGAGTTTTTCAAAATGTCATTGGACCACTCTGCAGGTGGATCCATTCACCTAAAGAAAACGCCTGCAGAAGCTCAGGAACTCATTGACATGGTTGCAAATAACCAATTCATGTACACTTTTGAGGGGAATTTCGTGAATAATGGGATGCCTCAGAAGAAGGGAGTTCTTGAAATTGATGCTCTGAATGCCATATTGGCTCAGAACAAAGTGTTGACTCAGCAAGTCAACATGATTTCTCAAAGTCTGAATGGATGGCAAAATGCATCCAACAGTACTAAAGAGGCACCTTCTGAAGAAGAAGCTTACGATCCTGAAAACCCTGCAATGGCAGAGGTAAATTACATGGGTGAATCTTATGAAAACACCTATAACTCATCATGGAGAAATCACCCAAATTTCTCATGGAAGGATCAACAAAGGCCTCAACTAGGCTTTAATAATGGTGGAAGAAATAGGTTTAGCAATAGCAAGCCTTTTCCATCATCTTCTCAGCAACAGACAGAGAATTCTGAACAGAGCACCTCTAACTTATCAAACATAGTCTCTGATCTGTCTAAAGCCACTTTAAGTTTCATGAGTGAAATAAGGTCCTCCATTAGAAATTTGGAGGCAAAGTGGGCCAGCTGAGTAAGAAAGTAACTGAAACTCCTCCTAGTACTCTCCTAAGCAATACAGAAGAGAATCTAAAGAGAGAGTGCAAGGCCATTGATATAGTCAATATGGCCGAATGCAAGGAGGAAGAAGAGGACGTAAATCCCAAGGAGGAAGACCTCATGGGACGTCTCTCAAGCAAAAAGGAGTTCCCTATTGAGGACCTAAAGGAATCTGAGGCTCATATAGAGACCATAGAGATTCCATTAAACCTCCTTCTGCCATTCATGAGCTCTAAAGACTATTCTTCCTCTGAAGAGGATGAAGATATAACTAGAGAGAAAGTTGCTCAATATCTAGGAGCCATCGTGAAGCTAAATGCCAAGTTATTTGGTAATGAGAGGAAGCATGAACATCTTCTCTCAATGCAGAGTCAAACAGAGCCTCCACAGTCAAACTCTAAGTTTGGTGTTGGGAGGCCACAACCAAACTCTAAGTTTGGTGTTGAATCCCCACATTCAAACTCTAAGTTTGGTGTTGAAAGGTCCCAACAATGCTCTGAACATCTGTGAAGCTCCATGAGAGCTCACTGTCAAGCTATCGACATTAAAGAAGTGCTTATTGGGAGGCAACCAAATTTTTATTTATCTAATTTTATTTTATTTTCATTGTTTTTTTTATGTTTTATTAGGCTCATGATCATGTGGAGTCACGAAAAATAAATTAATATTAAAAACAGAATCAAAAACAGCAGAAGAAAAATCACACCCTGGAGGAAGGACTTACTGGATAATTTATACGCTCATCAGTTATAAATCGATATTGATGCCAATAATATATTTCTGGTGATTGATTAAATTTTTTTCTAAATTATCATATAATGATTATTGAGTGTTTGAACGCATTGATAATTGTTGTTGAATTATTGTGATTTATTGAATTGGTTGTTCGTCAATTTTTGTTGATTTCCTTAAGCTGAGTTGGAGTTGTTGAGATAATAATTTATTGGAAATGATTTTAGATGACCGAGAGGTGTTTGGTTTGGTCGTTAGGACCCTTGAAGGGTGGCAAAGTCCGAATTTTAGAGGAGATACTGCCGATATTTTTATAAAACTCTGAGACTTTATTTGAAGTTTTATTTAAAAGAAATTTGATTTAAGAATCATATTATTTGATTTTGATTTATTATGGAAAGAGTCATGTTTTAAGTTTGATTTATTGAGAAAAGAATTATGTTTCGAGTTTTGTTTATTAAGAAAGGAATTACGTTTTGGGTTTGGTTTATTAAGAAAACTATTATGTTTTGAGTTTATTAGATAATTATCTTCGAAATACCATTTTATTATTAACTTACAAATTATTTTCAAATAAACAATCTAATTCAATAATTAGAGATAATCAAATTAATCTTCTTTAAATTATAAAATAAAGTTCAGAATCTAATTATTCAAATTAAAGCATATAAAATTCTCATTATTTTTCAATCACTAAAGCTTTAAATCAATAATAAGAAAATACTCAATTAATATAAGAATCTCTGAAAATAAATCATAAATAATTTATTATTTAATTTTTAAAAATCTGAGGTCTTACACTAATGGCAAAGAAGAGGACATGGAAAGAAGATTAAACAGTGGTCCTCACTAAGAAATGTAGTGCAATCATCCAAAAGAATTTACCTCAGAAACTGAAAGATTCGAGGAGTTTCCAAATTCCTTGCACAATTGGTGACATCACAATTGAAGGAGCCTTATGTGACTTAGGGAATAGCATCAATTTTATAACACTCTCATTGATGAAGAAGAAACAAATTAAAGAAGTGAAGCCCACAAGGATTTTTCTCCAATTGGCTAACCGTTCCATCAAATTCCCACACGGAGTAGTTGAAAATTTGTTGGTTAAAGTGGAAAAGTTCATATTCCCAACTGACTTTGTGATTCTTGACATGGAGGAGGATATAAATAACTCCATAATCTTAGGGAGGTCATTCCTTGCCATTGAGAGAGCACTCGTTGATGTGCAAAAAGGAAAACTAACATTTCGAATTCAGATGACAAATGGTGTTCATTGTGTTCAAAGCCATGCAACATCCAAATGACTCAGAGAATTTCATGAAGATTGTTTTTATTGATCCTTTGGTACAAGATGTATTATAAGAAGAGGAGCCTAATAATTCTCTGGAGCCCCCTGAAGAAGGTAGTTTGGCCGAAGAAGAGAAGTGGATAGCACCATTGGATAGGACAATTCACATCGCAGGTAAGGAGGAGGAGTCACCCAAGCTCGGATTGAAGTCTCTACCTCCAACCCTTAAGTATGCATTCCTTGATGATAAAGACACTTATCTAGAGATCATAAGTTCTTTCTTGAGCATGTTCGAGGAGGAAGAATTACTTAAGGTGTTGCGAGACCACAAAACTGCCCTTGGATAAACCATCAGTGATCTTAAAGGAATAGGTCCCATTATGTACATGCACAAAATTCTACTTGAAGAAGACTACAAACCAGTGGTGCAAGCACAAAGGAGGCTCAATCCAATGATGAAGGAGGTGGTTCAAAAGGAAGTAATGAAATCATGGGAGGCGGGAATTATCTATGCAATTTTTGATAGCCCTTGGGTGAGTGGTGCAAGTTGCTACCAAGAAAGGAGGAGTCACAGTGGTTACTAGGATGGAGAATGTGCATTGACTATAGAAAGCTTAACACTGTTACAAGGAAGGATAATTTTCTTTTGCCATTGTTTTGAGAAATTGCCCCCTTTAGTGAGTGTGAAAGCAATTAGGAGTTTCATAGGGCATGCCAGCTTCTATAAAAGAACCATAAAAGATTTTTCAAAAATTGCAAAATCATTAAGCAATCTTCTAGTCACTGATGTTCCCTTTGTTTTTGATTATGAATGCTTGCATGCCTTTGAAATCCCTAAAGTCAAACTTGTCTCAGCGCCAATTATTGCTCCTCCAAACACCATAGGTGCAATTTTGGAGCAAAGAAAAGACAAGATACTGCATGTTTTCTACTATGCAAGTCGTGTCTTGAATGATGCACAAAAGGATTATACAACAATTGAAAAAGAACTTCTGGCAGTAGTTTTTACTTTTGGAAAGTATTAGATATTATTTAATTGGCTCAAAAGTAGTTGTCTACACTAATGACTCTGCTCTTAAGTATCTTTTGGCCAAACAAGATGCTAAACCAAGATTGATAAAATGGGTACTTCTCCTTCAAGAATTTGACATTGAAATTAGAGATCAGAAAGGTTCAAAAAATTAAGTGGCTGATCACCTTTAAAGGATTAAACTTGTAGAAGTTCCAGCATATCAAATCCCTGTGAATAAAGGTTTCCGAGATAAACAATTTCTTGCAATACACAAGGTGCCATGGTTTGCGGACATGGCAAACTACAAGGCTAGGAAGATCATTCCATGAGAACTCACTTGGCACCAAAAGAAGAAGTTATAGCATGATGCCCGCTACTTTTTATGGAATGATCCATACTTATTCAAGAGATGCTCGGATAGCATAATTTGAAGATGCATCATGACGTACAGAAAATCACCGATCAAGAGTTTATAAAGAGAACAATGTTGCAAGTATAGCTCTTAACCAATGAAGATACTGCATATCAATTTAAAAGAGTTGTCAAAAGAGCTGACAAAAGAGTGCTATTTTATTAATCAGAGGTTGTCCAAGGATTTTTAAGAGTTGAAGAACAGAGAGATAAGTGGTTGAGAATTTATATAATTAAATAAAAAAGCCTTGACCGGGGGTAGATTAATTGAAAGTTCTATCCTTGTTGGAATTTCTCAAGTGTAACTTCAAGAGGTTGTTATTTTCACTTAGTTAACCATTACTAAATAAAGGAAAGTCAAGTGATTGAGCTAATTCTTATTTGCAAGTCCTAATCCTCTCCTTTGGGAAGAATTAGTGTTAGTAAAAACAGAATTATCCAATAACTTCCAAATTAACTAATCGCTTGAGCATTCCAACTCAAGGGTCTCCTCTTAATCACCCACAAGTCAAGTGGGAGTTCTACTCCATTGACAGGAATATAACTTTCACAGAATTAAGAGAGGAATAAAAGTGAGACATGATGAGCAATAACTGAAAATCAATTAAAAGTAAAAATAGATCTTTGCATTAATAAATTTCAAAAACAATCCAATTGTAACTCTGAATAAGGATTAAGGATATGGAAGAGTAAGGGACAAATGAAACAAACTGGAATAAATGAAACTTCAACGGAGGTAGCAACTCTTCTCAATATCCCAATCAATAGCAAAAAGCAATAATGTTTTAAGAACTATGAATGTGAAGAAAACCTAGCAGAAGAAGTGGAAATCTCTCTCTAGATTCAAAACTAAACTAAAACTATGCAAATTGAGAATGTGCTTTGAGTCTCTGCTGTTCCCTGGCTCTAGTCTGTGCTTCTGAGCCGAAAACTGGGTCTAAAACTGGCCCGAAATTGCCCCCAGTGATTTTCTGCAACTGCTGTACGTCGCGCATGTTACGCATACGCGTCAGTCACGCGTGCGCGTCATTTGCAAAAACTTCTTGTCACGCGTACGCGTCACTCATCCTCTGCGCTAATCACGCGTGCGCATCAAGTGCACATGCGCATCCCTATGGAATGCTCCAAATCACGTGCACGCGTCGGCCATGCGTGCGCGTCATGTTTCACTGGTCAGCTCCATCGTTTCTTTGTGTTCCTTCCATTTTTGCAAGCTTCCTTTCCATTCTCCAAGCCATTCCTGCCCTGTGAAGTCTGAAAACACTTAACACACAGATCACGACATCGAATGGTATAGAGATGGATAAAAATCTATAATTTAAAGGCTCTGGAAGCAAGTTCTTAATCATATTATTAAATCAGGAAGTCAAACGTATAACATGCTAATTACATGAGCAGGTGTAGGAGAAAGGTAATAAAAACCACTCAATTCAACACAAGATAAACCATAAAATAGCGGTTTATCAACCTCCCTACACTTACACATTAGCATGTCCTCATGCTAAGCTTTAAGAGATCAAAAAGAATAAATAGGGACAGTAAGACTCATGCAATGCAATGCGACCTATACATATGAATACAACTATATGAAAAAATGTCTATACCTACTTGGTTAAGAAAATAAACAAGTTCTTCAAGACAAACAGAAAGCAAGTTCCACTAATTCAAATCACACAAGAAGAGAATAGTAAACTTGTAAGGAGATAGCTCATGAAAGCCGGGAACATAGAGTCAAGCTTGTACCCTTACTAGGAGCGTGTATGCACTCTAGTCACTTAGGTGTATAGGGTAATCCACTCTAGTCTCCTCCATTCATGCCTTCTAAAATTTGTTCTTCATCTAACCAATCAACAAATATTTAATGCACACATGCAAACATCATGAGGTCTTTCTTAAGGTTGTAATGTGGCTTAGGTAAGGGTGAGGACACATATATGGCTAAGTGAGATGAAAATTGAATTCTTGATTATCCTAAGTTCTCACCTAACGCACACGTTCCCTATGCTTCTAAAATCATGCCTAAATACCCATAATCTCACTTTGTATGTTGCACCTACTCATGTATTTAAATGTTCTTTTTATTTCACCTCACATTAAACTTATCATTTGGGGTGCTTTCATTCCCCTAAACTTAAACTTGAAACATGCAAAAATATTTATTTATTTATTTATTTTTTGAAAGCATCATAGCATCAATGCATTTGATTTTCATAATTTCACATAAGTAGCATTCAGACCTTAGATATTTATCAATTAACATACATTCTTATTAACCCAAGTTCCCATAGTTTCCCCATATTTAGTTTACACACAATCTATATCTTAAGCTAACCAAAGATTCAATTTGGGGTAATTGATTTATTTTTCTATTTAAGGCTAGTGATGTGATAAAATATAGAATAAATGGGGATTAATAGGCTCAAAGTGGCAAACAAGGGATAATTAGAATGGTGGACCATTTAGGATAGTGAGCTAATAACAAATGATGGCCTCAATCATACATGTGCATAAATACATTAAATAATGGATATATAGAATGGAACAAACCATAGATTACAATCATAGAGGAGAGAAAACACACAAGAATAAAAAAATCATGGTAAAATAATGTAACTATACAATTAGGCTCAAAATCTCAATGGGTTGTGTGTTCTAGCTCTAAAACCATGTTCCAAATTACAATCTTCAAACAAGTTTAACATAGAATTTTGGTTTGAAATAGTGAAAATTTTCAAAAGTAGGCTCTTTGAAAAGAACTTATTATTTTTCAACCAAGCAGAGTATACATGCAACTAATTATTACTATGCAGTCTATTCTATCTAAAAAAAAAAGAAAATTTATCTACTAGTGCTAGGAGAAAGAGAAGTTACCTCCGGAAGTCAGGTACTGACCGATCTCCCCACACTTAAAGCTTGGCACCGTCCTTGGTGCTATCAGTCAGGAACAAAGGGGGCTGGTAACAGCATCTCCACAGTCGGGTGCGTCTGGGCTCCTGGTGTTGGTAGTTGAAGTGGGATCCGGAAAGTCTGGTTCTTCTGTGGGTGGGTGGTTGCCAACAATCAGCTCCTTGAGGTATGTAAATTAGCACTTGTGATGGCTGATGAGCGGATAATTTATACGCTTTTTGGCATTGTTTTTAGGTAGTTTTTAGTATGATCTAGTTACGTTTAGGGATGTTTTCATTAGTTTTTATGTTAAATTCACATTTCTGGACTTTACTAGGAGTTTGTGTGTTTTTCTATGATTTCAGGTAAATTTTGGCTGAAATTGAGGGACCTGAGCAAAACTCTGAAAGCAAGGCTGACAAAGGACTGCTGATGCTGTTGGATTCTGATCTCCCTGCACTCGAAATAGATTTTATGGAGATACAGAACTCCAAATGACGCTCTCTCAACGACGTTGAAAAGTAGACATCTAGAGATTTCCAGCAATATATAATAGTTTATACTTTATTTGGGAATTGACAACGTAAACTGGCGCTCAACGCCAGTTCCATGTTGCTGTCTGGAGTCAAACGCCAGAAACACGTCACGACCCAGAGTTGAACGCCCAAAACACGTTACAACTTGGCGTTCAACTCCAAAAGAAGCCTCAGCTCGTGGATAGATCAAGCTCAGCCCAAACATACACCAAGTGGGCCCTGGAAGTGGATTTATGCATCAATTACTTACTTCTGTAAACCCTAGTAGCTAGTTTATTATAAATATGACTTTTTACTAGTGTATTAGTCATCTTTTGGCCATTCGATCTTTTGATCATTCAGGGGGCTGGCCATTCGGCCATGCCTGGACCTCTCACTTATGTATTTTCAACGGTGGAGTTTCTACACACCATAGATTAAGGGTGTGGAGCTCTGCTGTACCTCAAGTTTTAATACAATTACTATTATTTTCTATTCAATTCTCTTTATTCCTATTCTAAGATATTCGCTGCACTTCAACTTGATGAATGTGATGATCCGTGACACTCATCATCATTCTCACCTATGAACGCGCGTGACTGACAACCACTTTCGTTCTACCTTAGGCCGGGCGCGTATCTCTTGGATTCCTTAATCAGAATCTTCATGGTATAAGCTAGAATTGATGGCGGCATTCATGAGAATCCGAAAAGTCTAAACCTTGTCTGTGGTATTCCGAGTAGGATTCTGGGATTGAATGACTGTGACGAGCTTCAAACTCCTGAAGGCTGGGCGTTAGTGACAGATGCAAAAGAATCAAGGGATTCTATTCCAACCTGATTGAGAACCGACATATGATTAGCCGTGCTGTGACAGAGCATTTGGACCTTTTTCACTGAGAGGATGGGATGTAGGCATTGACAACGGTGATGCCCTACATACAGCTTGCCATGGAAAGGAGTAAGAAGGATTGAAGGAAGGCAGTAGGAAAGCAGAGATCCAAAAGGGACAATTCATCTCCATGCACTTATCTGAAATTCCCACCATTAATTTACATAAGTATTTCTATCCTATTTTATTTATCTTTTAATTATCTAATCTCCCATAACCACATGGATAAGCCTGACTGAGATTTACAAGATGACCATAGCTTGCTTCATACCAACAATCTCCGTGGGATCGACCCTTACTCACGTAAGGTATTACTTGGACGACCCAGTGTACTTGCTGGTTAGTTGTGCGAAGTTATGAACCATGGCATTGACACCAAGTTTTTGGCGCCATTGCCAGGGAAAGAAAAAGCAATGAATTTTACAAAATGCAATAACATATGAATCACAATTTCGTGCACCAAGTTTTTGGCGCCGTGGCCGGGGATTGTTCGAGTATGGACAACTGACGGCTCATCTTGTTGCTCAGATTAGGTAATTTTATTTTATTTTATTTTGTTTTATTATTCTTAAATTTCGAAAAAAAAATTATATTACTTATCCTGTTCTTCATAATTTTTAAGAATGGATTCTAGAGTTTCATGAAGCATGTTGAAGCCTGGCTGGCTGTAAAGCCATGTCTAAATTCTTTTGGACTGAGGCTTCAAAACCATCTTCATAGAGGCAAACTAATTTGAATATTAGCTGTATGCTAAAGCTTGGCTGGCCATTGGCCATGTCTAGTGTTTTGGACTGGAGCTTTCATTGAAAGCTTGGCTGGCTATTAAGCCATGTCTAATTCCTGGACCGGAGCTTTAGACTAACATTGCGAAGATTCCTGGAATCCTTATTAAAAATTTTGAATTTCTTATTTTCTTTTTCTTATATGTTTTTCGAAAAAAATCAAATAAAATACAAAAAAAAAATTAGAAAATCATAAAAATAAAAAATATTTTGTGTTTCTTGTTTGAGTCTTGTGTCAAGTCATAAGTTTGGTTTCAATTGCATGTTCATCTTTTTCTTGCATAAAATTTTCAAAAAATTAATGCATTCATGGTGTTCTTCATGATCTTCAAGTTGTTCTTGATGAATCCTCTTGTTTGATCTTCATATTTTCTTGTTTTGTGTTGTATGGTGTTTTTCATATGCATTCTTGCATTCATAGAGTCTAAACATGAAAAATTTCTAAGTTTGGTGTCTTGCATGTTTTCTTTACATTGAAAATTTTTCAAAAATATGTTCTTCATGTTCATCATGATCTTCAAAGTGTTCTTGGTGTTCATCTTGACATTCATAGTGTTCTTGCATGCATCATATGTTTTGATCCAAAAAATTCAAAAATAAAAAAATCAAAAATCAAAAAAATATCTTATCTTTTTAAATCTTATCTTTTTAAAATCTTTTTCAAAAATCATATCTTTTCCATTTTTTTTCATATTCGAAAATTTCAAAAATCTTTTTCAAAATATTTTCAAAATTTTTTTCTTATCTTTACATCATATTTTCGAAAATTCCATCAAAAATTAATGTTTTGATTCAAAAATTTCAAGTTTGTTACTTTCTTGTTAAGAAAGATTCAAATTATAAGTTCTAGAATCATATCTTGTGATTTCTTGTGAGTCAAGTCATTAATTGTGATTTTAAAATTCAAATCTTTTTCAAAACAAATTTCAATCATATATTTTTAAAAACCATATCTTTTAAAATCATATCTTTTCAAAAATATCTTTTCAAATCTTATCTTTCCAAAATCATATCTTTTTAAAATCATATCTTTTTTTTAATCATATCTTTTCATATCATATCTTTTTCAAACTTTTATTTCAAAAATCTTTTCTAACTTCTTATCTTTTCAAAATTGATTTTAATATCTTTTTCAACTAACTAATTAACTTTTTGTTTGTTTCTTATCTTTTTCAAAACCACCTAACTACTTTTCCCTCTTCAATTTTCGAAAATATCTCACCTCTTTTTCAAAATTCTTTTTAATTAACTAATTGTTTCAAATTTTAATTTTAATTTTATTTCTTCCTTTAATTTTCGAAATTACTAACCCATTTTTCAAAATTATTTTCGAATTTCTCTCCCCCTCATCTCTTTCTATTTATTTTATTTATTTGCTAACACTTCTCTTCATCCTAAAATTCAAACCCCCCTCTCTCTGAGTTCAAATTTTCTTCTTCTCCTTCTTATTCTTCTTCTTTTCTACTCACATAAAGGAACCTCTATATCTGGACAAAGGGGATCCCTATTATCATTTTCTATTCCTTTTTTTCATATGAGCAGGAGCAAGGACAAGAACATTCTTATTGAAGCAGATCCTGAACCTGAAAGAATTCTGAAGAAGAAGTCAAGAGAAACTAAAATTCAACAATTCAGAGAAAACTTTACAGAAATTTTCAAAAAAAAAAAGGAGATGGCAGCCAAAAATAATAACAATGCAAGGAGGATGCTTGAGAAACCTCAAAAAAAAAAAAGAAAAAAAAAAGACAAAAGGGAAGACAAAAGCTTCCACCTCCGAGACATGGGAGATGGAAAGACTCATCTAAAGGGTTTATAGCTCAGTGGTAGAATATTTAACTGCAAATCAAGAGATCCCTGAGATACCTCAGGGGATAAATTATCCTCCACACAACTATTGGGAGCAAATAAGGATAAGAGCACTAAAATCACTAGGGATCAAGCAACAAAGGCAAGAAAGAGACAGAGAAGAGCTCAAGGACATCAATGGTCCTTCAAAAAGGCGCCACCATCACTAAGGTGGACTCATTCCTTGTCCTTAATTTTTCTGCTTTTCGTTTTTTTTTATGTTATATGTTTATCTATGTTTATGTCTTTATTACATGATTATTATTATTTAGTAACTATGTCTTAAGGCTATGAATAATTCTATGAATCCTTCACCTCTCTTAAATGAAAAATGTTTTTAATTCAAAAGAACAAGAAGTACATGAATTTCAAATTTATCCTTGAATTTAGTTTAATTATATTGATGTGGTGACAATACTTTTTGTTTTCTGAATGAATGCTTGAACAGTGCATAAATTTTGATCTTGTTGTTTATGAATGTTAAAATTGTTGGCTCTTGAAAGAATGATGAACAAAGAGAAATGTTATTGACAATCTGAAAAATCATAAATTTGATTCTTGAAGCAAGAAAAAGTAGTGAATGGCGAAAAAAAATAAAAAAATAATTGGCGAAAAAAATAGAAAGAAAGAAAGAAAAACCAAGCAGAAAAAGCCAATAGCCCTTAAAACCAAAAGGCAAGGGTAAAAAGGATCCAAGGCTTTGAGCATCAATGGATAGGAGGGCCCAAGGAAATAAAATTCAGGCCTAAGCGGCTAAATCAAGCTGTCCCTAACCATGTGCTTGTGGCATGCAGGTCCAAGTGAAAAGCTTGAGACTGAGTGGTTAAAGTCGTGATCCAAAGCAAAAAGAGTGTGCTTAAGAGCTCTGGACACCTCTAACTGGGGACTTTAGCAAAGCTAAGTCACAATCTGAAAAGGTTCACCTAGTTATGTGTTTGTGGCATTTATGTATCTGGTGGTAATACTAGAAAACAAAGTGCTTAGGGCCACGGCCAAGACTCATAAAAGTAGCTGTGTTCAAGAATCAACATACTTAACTAGGAGAATCAATAATACTATCTAAAATTCTAAGTTCCTAGAGATGCCAATCATTCTAAACTTCAAAGGAAAAAGTGAGATGCCAAAACTGTTCAGAAGCAAAAAGCTACAAGTCCCGCTCATCTAATTAGAATTAATATTCATTGATATTTTGGAATTTATAGTATATTCTCTTCTTTTTATCCTATTTGATTTTCATTTGCTTGGGGACAAGCAACAATTTAAGTTTGGTGTTGTGATGAGCGGATAATTTATACGCTTTTTGGCATTGTTTTTAGGTAGTTTTTAGTATGATCTAGTTACGTTTAGGGATGTTTTCATTAGTTTTTATGTTAAATTCACATTTCTGGACTTTACTAGGAGTTTGTGTGTTTTTCTATGATTTCAGGTAAATTCTGGCTGAAATTGAGGGACCTTAGCAAAACTCTGAAAGCAAGGCTAACAGAGGATTGCTGATGCTGTTGGATTCTGACCTCCCTGCACTCGAAATAGATTTTCTGGAGCTATAGAACTCCAAATGACGCGCTCTCAACGGCGTTGGAAAGTAGACATCCAGATATTTCCAGCAATATATAATAGTTTATACTTTATTCGGGAATTGATGACGTAAACTGGCGCTCAACGCCAGTTCCATGTTGCTGTCTGGAGTCAAACGCCAAAAACACGTCACGACCCAGAGTTGAACGCCCAAAACACGTTACAACTTGGCGTTCAACTCCAAAAGAAGCCTCAGCTCGTGGATAGATCAAGTTCAGCCCAAACATACACCAAGTGGGCCCTGGAAGTGGATTTATGCATCAATTACTTACTTCTGTAAACCCTAGTAGCTAGTTTATTATAAATAGGACTTTTTACTAGTGTATTAGTCATCTTTTGGCCATTCGGTCTTTTGATCATTCAGGGGGCTGGCTGATGGTGTTTTTGTGGAAAAATGAATTTCCAACACACAAATCCAACCGGCAAGTATACCGGGTCGCATCAAGTAGTAATAACTCACTTAGAGTGAGGTCGATCCCACAGGGATTGATGGATCAAGCAACTTTAGTGGGTGATTAGTTTAGTCAAGCTAACATTGGTGAGTGAGAATTGTTGCAGCAGAATGTAAATAGGCAGGAAGCTTAAAGAGCAAGCAATGTAAATTGCAGAAACTTAAATGACAAGAAATGTAAATTGCATTAAATGTAAAGGGGAGTGGGTGCTGGAAATTAAAGGAAGAAATAGATTAAGAAACTGGAAATTTAAATTGTAGAAAATGTAAATGTGCAGGAAATTAAATCAAGCTCAATGTGAACAGAAATGTGAAAGTACAGAATGCAGGAAAGGAAATTACAGAAGAGTAAACGTAGTAGAAGACTGAGATCAATTCTCAAATCTCAAAGAGCATTTGACAATTTCAATGAAACAGTAAAAAAAAACAGAAGAGTAGCAAAGAGCTTAGCTAAATTGCAAAATAAAATTGATCTCAGGGAATCAAAGATACTAGAAAACAAGTCTAGATCTCAATCCCTTCCTTGATCCAACAGCAAACAAGATGCAGAAAAATTAAAGATGAAAGCAGTAAGAGAACTTTGATTCAAATTTCAATTCACTAAAATTTTGCAGCAGAAGAAAAACAAGAGAGGTTGCAGATGGAGAATGAAAACAGAATTTCTTCCAATCTCCACCCAAGATTCAAAACAGAAAATGAAAACTAAGAGAGAGATCTCAAATCCTAATGCTCCCTAGTGGAACTTTCCTTTCTAATTCAGCTCCCTTTAGTGAGATGGAATTGATGCCTTTATATAGGCTTTACAAAATGAAAAATGAAAATGAAATTCAAACAAATTACAAAAATGAAAATCCTAATTTAATTGATCCATGTGCCTTTGAGTGATGATATGGGCTTTGCTTGCTTTGGATTTGAGGAGAAATGGGTTTGGTTGGCCTTCATTCAATTTGGAGAGGAATTGAATTTAAATGAAATTTTGGTTGAATTTTGGCCCATGTTGCTCCCAGGAGGCTGCCCTGCCCTTGTGGAGGGCAGGGCAGAAAATGGTGTGTACGGCCGTTGGTGCGTTGGTGCGTGCGTGTTGGTGCTGCAGGATGCTGCCCTGCCCTTGCGGAGGGCAGGGCAGAACTTTTTGGTGCGCCAGAATGATGCCTGTGCGTGCTGCTGGTGCTGCCGAGCCTTCCCTTGGTGCGCCAGAATGGTGCGCGTGTGTGCATCACCAAAATGCTGCCCTGCCCTTGCGGAGGGCAGGGCAATGTTTCCAAAAGTGAAGCTCCGTGTTCGAAACTCGGTGGATGCACACGCTACTTCTTTTCCTTGGTTTATTTTTGCTTATTTTTGGCCCTTAAAGATGCCTTCCGATCCTGCCTCAATTGTACGCCAAATATGGATTTCTATATATCGTTGGAAAGCTCTGAATGTCAGCTTTCCAACGCAACTGAAAGCACATCAATCGGACGTCTGTAGCTCAAGTTATAGCCCTTTGAAGTAGGCATGGTCATGCTGTGAGCGGCCAGATTTTACCTTGGCGAAAATTCTTGCATCCAACCTCACTTTGCATCACGATTCTGCCCTGCCCTTGGCAAGAGCAGGGCAGTGTGCGTGCTGGCTGCTTCCTTCTTTGATTTGGTCATGGGCCACGCTTTTAAAAGCGTGGCCTAAGCCTCCAAAGTGTGCTCCAACTTCAAAGTGTGTCCCAAAGCTCTTTTTTTCTCCTTTTTTTATGCTTCTTTGCTTCTTTTTCTTCTTATTTCCTACAAGGTTTATAAAATTAAAATATCAAGGAAATATATCATTTAAGTACAAAAGCATTCAATATTTAAGCACAAATTATCAATTTCTTGTATGAAAAAGCATAGAAAAATAGGTATATGATGACATGTCATCACAACACCAAACTTAAACCTTGCTTGTCCCCAAGCAAGAAAAGAATCATGCAATAGAAATCGACAATCCAAGGTAAGAAGAGTAGCAAGTTAATGTTCATGGCAAGCTAGTTTTCTATGCATGCTACAATCACAAAAGAGATGTAAATGATTGATGCTTCTATCTAGCTCATTTTATGAAATCTTTTTCTTATAATTCTTCCTTGAAACAAGCTTTTGATTTTTTTTTTTTTAGCTTCTCCTTTTGGGTGCTTTGCCCCATGAGTTAATAACAAAGCTACGACTTCTAAATGCTTTGTTTTCAAGTATTACCACTTGATACAAAAGCACCACAAGCATTTAATTAGAGGACTTCATTAAGCTCATCATTTTTTTTTCTTTTCTTGACTCTCTAATCATTGATGCTCAGAACCTTGAGCTTTGAGGGAGTGCTTTTGCACTTGAGCCTAGCCTTGACTTCTAAGTGTTTTGTTTTCAAGCATTTGGCTTGATACATAAACACCACAAGCACTTAACAAATAAATTGCCATTGGTACTCAGAGCCTTCAGCTTTCTCATTCTTTCCCTTTTTCTTTTCTTGCTTTAATTGTATTTGCTTCTTCAAGGTTTTCATGATTTCAAAAGATTTCACAAAATGTACTAGATGAAAAACTTCAATTAAATAAAATCCAATGCAATTGAGCAACAATCAATCATACTAGCTTTCCAATACTACTTGTATGCACATGCTAAATTCTTCTTTAATTCCTTGTTTGTTTATGATCATGATGCTTTTTTGCTTTTGAATTCACAAAACTCAAGTTGGTAGTCATAATGTCACAACAACATATTTCAAAACAAATTCAAGCTATGCTTAGTCATACCACACATGTAAACAGAGAAGATAATAAGACAATCATGCAATTTAAAGTGCTGGAAATAAATGAGAGAAAAAGGAACTTTACAACCTTGTAATTCATCTTCTCTATTGTTGTCATTTTCCTCCCATTCTTCTCCTTCCCATACCAACTCAGAATGCTTGCTCATCCTCAAGCAACAATTAGAACAATGGCTATGGGGCTAAGAAGGATCATGAATGTCTTACACAATGATATGTTAGTAGTACATGTGTTTCAAGCAAGCAAAATTGAGGATAACAATCAAGGCACGGAGAAATAGAAACACTATGATTGCAAACGTAAGATGGTGTGCATGATACATTGCATAAAAAATATATAAATGGCACACCAGACTTAGTGTGACACTTTCACTTGGAATTGATGCAAGTATCTTGTAAGGATTGGAACCAAATTTTGTTGCATAGCAACACCAAACTTAGAATACGACCATATGTCAATTTATTTGAATTAGAACTAAACAAAAGAAACTGTTATATGTTAAATACAATCACCAAGCCAAGAATATGTCATGAATAAGGATCTCTTGGTGATGTATTAACAAAAACAGTCAAGAAGCAAAATAAGTGGAAGTATTAAAAATAAAGAAATAACTAAAGTAAACAGAATAATAAAGTGTCAAACCAAAAGAAAAACAACACTGCAAAGGCCTTATGATTATGCAGACAAGTGGTGTTGCTTAATGAATTGCATAGAGAATTAAGTGGCACACCAAACTTAGAATCTTAGTGTGTCACTTCCATTTTTGATTTGATGCAATCATCCAAAAAGATTAAAAACAAGTTGTTGCAAGACAACACCAAACTTAGAATGTAACCATATGCCTATTTATTGAATTTAAACAAAGTAAAGAACGAAGACAAAGCAGAGAAGAAATGTTACCTACGGTTGGGTTACCTCCCAACAAGTGCTCATTTAGTGTCATTAGCTTGACATATTGTTATTCACTTTCTTCCTCTTCTTCCAATTGGTTAAGAGGAATGACTTCAAGGGGGGAGAAGTTTCAGCTTTTGTCCCCTTTCTTGGTTTCCTCTCAGCAAGCTTCCTTTTGAATTTGGCTTGATTGAGCTTGCTTTTAGGGACAGGCTTGGTGCTTTTGTTAGTTGCCTTCACTTCTTGGATGTTAAGACATGGTTGCTGTGTGATTTTTGGAGTTTGATCTTCATCCAGAGCCTTTTGAATTGGTGGTTCCATGAGCTTGTCCTTCATATGCCTGTCTGCTTCATTTGAGTTTGACTTCTCTTGAGTGTCTTCCTCACTTTCTTGCTCTTCCACTTCCTCTCTTGCACTCAACATTTGCTTTAATAGCTCTTTCATGGAGGAGGTTTGTTGATCTTCCCAAGCTTTCTTCATCTCCTCTTCATACCTTTCAATCATGGATTCAAGTGTTGAGGCATTTTGGTCCAGGGAAGTTTGTGAGATTTGTGAGTTGTCATGTGCTCTTGTCATCTCAAGTGTAGTTTCAGGTTCAAATATTTCCACCACCTCTTCCTTCTTCACTAAAGATTCACTTGACTTAGTAGCCTCTTCCTCTTGTTTTTCCTCTTTCCTTGTTGCACTCACCAATTGAGCTAACATTATTTCCATGTTTTTGAATAAATTCTCTTGCTCGTTCCAGGATATCTGTGCCTCCTTCTCATATTTTTCACACATGGTCTTAAGCTTTGAGAGGCTTTGGTTCATGGAAGTTTGTGTGGGTGGTGAATTTTGATAGAGGCTTTCTGTTGAAGCATGGTCAAGTGATGATATCTTTGGATGAATATCATATGGAGCATTAGAATTTCCTTCCCAGCCACCATTAGAATCATGACTAGCATCATTTTGTGGTGGAAGAAAATATACCATATGATTTTCTTGCTCATCTTGTGTCTGTGAAGCAAATCTCCATGGATTGGAGTGCTCAGAATCTGTGATTTCTTGGTAATATTCCCAACCACCATTAGAGATTGGTGATGGTGGGTAATATCCCATAAAATTTGTTTGATCATAAGATGAGTTGAACTCCATTTAAATTTTGGAAAACACAACACCAAGAAAAATTGAAATTACTCATATCAGAGATGAGAATTTCTTAGTGAGGCAAAAACTCAAACACCTTGGTTTCACTTTAAAACAGAGAACAAAAACAAAAAAATGCTTGATCTAGACTTCTCACCCACTTAATCATTGTTGATCTAATCAATCCCCGGTAACGGCGCCAAAAACTTGATGGTGTTTTTGTGGAAAAATGAATTTCCAACACACAAATCCAACCGGCAAGTATACCGGGTCGCATCAAGTAGTAATAACTCACTTAGAGTGAGGTCGATCCCACAGGGATTGATGGATCAAGCAACTTTAGTGGGTGATTAGTTTAGTCAAGCTAACATTGGTGAGTGAGAATTGTTGCAGCAGAATGTAAATAGGCAAGAAGCTTAAAGAGCAAGCAATGTAAATTGCAGAAACTTAAATGACAAGAAATGTAAATTGCATTAAATGTAAAGGGGAGTGGGTGCTGGAAATTAAAGGAAGCAATAGATTAAGCAACTGGAAATTTAAATTGTAGAAAATGTAAATGTGCAGGAAATTAAATCAAGCTCAATGTGAACAGAAATGTGAAAGTGCAGAATGCAGGAAAGGAAATTACAGAAGAGTAAACGTAGTAGAAGACTGAGATCAATTCTCAAATCTCAAAGAGCATTTGACAATTTCAATGAAACAGTAAAAAAAAACAGAAGAGTAGCAAAGAGCTTAGCTAAATTGCAAAATAAAATTGATCTCAGGGAATCAAAGAGACTAGAAAACAAGTCTAGATCTCAATCCCTTCCTTGATCCAACAGCAAACAAGATGCAGAAAAATTAAAGATGAAAGCAGTAAGAGAACTTTGATTCAAATTTCAATTCACTAAAATTTTGCAGCAGAAGAAAAACAAGAGAAGTTGCAGATGGAGAATGAAAACAGAATTTCTTCCAATCTCCACCCAAGATTCAAAACAGAAAATGAAAACTAAGAGAGAGATCTCAAATCCTAATGCTCCCTAGTGGAACTTTCCTTTCTAATTCAGCTCCCTCTAGTGAGATGGAATTGATGCCTTTATATAGGCTTTACAAAATGAAAAATGAAAATGAAATTCAAACAAATTACAAAAATGAAAATCCTAATTTAATTGATCCATGTGCCTTTGAGTGATGATATGGGCTTTGCTTGCTTTGGATTTGAGGAGAAATGGGTTTGGTTGGCCTTCATTCAATTTGGAGAGGAATTGAATTTAAATGAAATTTTGGTTGAATTTTGGCCCATGTTGCTCCCAGAAGGCTGCCCTGCCCTTGTGGAGGGCAGGGCAGAAAATGGTGTGTACGGCCGTTGGTGCGTTGGTGCGTGCGTGTTGGTGCTGCAGGATGCTGCCCTGCCCTTGCGGAGGGCAGGGCAGAACTTTTTGGTGCGCCAGAATGATGCCTGTGCGTGCTGCTGGTGCTGCCGAGCCTTCCCTTGGTGCGCCAGAATGGTGCGCGTGTGTGCATCACCAAAA
This sequence comes from Arachis stenosperma, assembly GCF_014773155.1. NCBI lineage: Eukaryota > Viridiplantae > Streptophyta > Magnoliopsida > Fabales > Fabaceae > Arachis > Arachis stenosperma. The sequence goes on from NC_080382.1 coordinate 35,670,503, forward strand.
TGCTGCCCTGCCCTTGCGGAGGGCAGGGCAATGTTTCCAAAAGTGAAGCTCCGTGTTCGAAACTCGGTGGATGCACACGCTACTTCTTTTCCTTGGTTTATTTTTGCTTATTTTTGGCCCTTAAAGATGCCTTCCGTTCCTGCCTCAATTGTACGCCAAATATGGATTTCTATATATCGTTGGAAAGCTCTGAATGTCGGCTTTCCAACGCAACTAAAAGCACATCAATCGGACGTCTGTAGCTCAAGTTATAGCCCTTTGAAGTAGGCATGGTCATGTTGTGAGCGGCCAGATTTTACCTTAGCGAAAATTCTTGCTTCCAACCTCACTTTGCATCACGATTCTGCCCTGCCCTTGGCAAGAGCAGGGCAGTGTGCGTGCTGGCTGCTTCCTTCTTTGATTTGGTCATGGGCCACGCTTTTAAAAGCGTGGCCTAAGCCTCCAAAGTGTGCTCCAACTTCAAAGTGTGTCCCAAAGCTCTTTTTTTTTCCTTTTTTTGTGCTTCTTTGCTTCTTTTTCTTCTTATTTCCTACAAGGTTTATAAAATTAAAATATCAAGGAAATATATCATTTAAGTACAAAAGCATTCAATATTTAAGCACAAATTATCAATTTCTTGTATGAAAAAGCATAGAAAAATAGGTATATGATGACATGTCATCACAACACCAAACTTAAACCTTGCTTGTCCCCAAGCAAGAAAAGAATCATGCAATAGAAATCGACAATCCAAGGTAAGAAGAGTAGCAAGTTAATGTTCATGGCAAGCTAGTTTTCTATGCATGCTACAATCACAAAAGAGATGTAAATGATTGATGCTTCTATCTAGCTCATTTTATGAAATCTTTTTCTTATAATTCTTCCTTGAAACAAGCTTTTGATTTTTTTTTTTTAGCTTCTCCTTTTGGGTGCTTTGCCCCATGAGTTAATAACAAAGCTACGACTTCTAAATGCTTTGTTTTCAAGTATTACCACTTGATACAAAAGCACCACAAGCATTTAATTAGAGGACTTCATTAAGCTCATCATTTTTTTTTTCTTTTCTTGACTCTCTAAACATTGATGCTCAGAACCTTGAGCTTTGAGGGAGTGCTTTTGCACTTGAGCCTAGCCTTGACTTCTAAGTGTTTTGTTTTCAAGCATTTGGCTTGATACATAAACACCACAAGCACTTAACAAATAAATTGCCATTGGTACTCAGAGCCTTCAGCTTTCTCATTCTTTCCCTTTTTCTTTTCTTGCTTTAATTGTATTTGCTTCTTCAAGGTTTTCATGATTTCAAAAGATTTCACAAAATGTACTAGATGAAAAACTTCAATTAAATAAAATTCAATGCAATTGAGCAACAATCAATCATACTAGCTTTCCAATACTTGTATGCACATGCTAAATTCTTCTTTAATTCCTTGTTTGTTTATGATCATGATGCTTTTTTGCTTTTGAATTCACAAAACTCAAGTTGGTAGTCATAATGTCACAACAACATATTTCAAAACAAATTCAAGCTATGCTTAGTCATACCACACATGTAAACAGAGAAGATAATAAGACAATCATGCAATTTAAAGTGCTGGAAATAAATGAGAGAAAAAGGAACTTTACAACCTTGTAATTCATCTTCTCTATTGTTGTCATTTTCCTCCCATTCTTCTCCTTCCCATACCAACTCAGAATGCTTGCTCATCCTCAAGCAACAATTAGAACAATGGCTATGGGGCTAAGAAGGATCATGAATGTCTTACACAATGATATGTTAGTAGTACATGTGTTTCAAGCAAGCAAAATTGAGGATAACAATCAAGGCACGGAGAAATAGAAACACTATGATTGCAAACGTAAGATGGTGTGCATGATACATTGCAAAAAATATATAAATGGCACACCAGACTTAGTGTGACACTTTCACTTGGAATTGATGCAAGTATCTTGTAAGGATTGGAACCAAATTTTGTTGCATAGCAACACCAAACTTAGAATACGACCATATGTCAATTTATTTGAATTAGAACTAAACAAAAGAAATTGTTATATGTTAAATACAATCACCAAGCCAAGAATATGTCATGAATAAGGATCTCTTGGTGATGTATTAACAAAAACAGTCAAGAAGCAAAATAAGTGGAAGTATTAAAAATAAAGAAATAACTAAAGTAAACAGAATAATAAAGTGTCAAACCAAAAGAAAAACAACACTGCAAAGGCCTTATGATTATGCAGACAAGTGGTGTTGCTTAATGAATTGCATAGAGAATTAAGTGGCACACCAAACTTAGAATCTTAGTGTGTCACTTCCATTTTTGATTTGATGCAATCATCCAAAAAGATTAAAAACAAGTTGTTGCAAGACAACACCAAACTTAGAATGTAACCATATGCCTATTTATTGAATTTAAACAAAGTAAAGAACGAAGACAAAGCAGAGAAGAAATGTTACCTACGGTTGGGTTACCTCCCAACAAGTGCTCATTTAGTGTCATTAGCTTGACATATTGTTATTCACTTTCTTCCTCTTCTTCCAATTGGTTAAGAGGAATGACTTCAAGGGGGGAGAAGTTTCAGCTTTTGTCCCCTTTCTTGGTTTCCTCTCAGCAAGCTTCCTTTTGAATTTGGCTTGATTGAGCTTGCTTTTAGGGACAGGCTTGGTGCTTTTGTTAGTTGCCTTCACTTCTTGGATGTTAAGACATGGTTGCTGTGTGATTTTTGGAGTTTGATCTTCATCCAGAGCCTTTTGAATTGGTGGTTCCATGAGCTTGTCCTTCATATGCCTGTCTGTTTCATTTGAGTTTGACTTCTCTTGAGTGTCTTCCTCACTTTCTTGCTCTTCCACTTCCTCTCTTGCACTCAACATTTGCTTTAATAGCTCTTTCATGGAGGAGGTTTGTTGATCTTCCCAAGCTTTCTTCATCTCCTCTTCATACCTTTCAATCATGGATTCAAGTGTTGAGGCATTTTGGTCCTGGGAAGTTTGTGAGATTTGTGAGTTGTCATGTGCTCTTGTCATCTCAAGTGCAGTTTCAGGTTCAAATATTTCCACCACCTCTTCCTTCTTCACTAAAGATTCACTTGACTTAGTAGCCTCTTCCTCTTGTTTTTCCTCTTTCCTTGTTGCACTCACCAATTGAGCTAACATTATTTCCATGTTTTTGAATAAATTCTCTTGCTCGTTCCAGGATATCTGTGCCTCCTTCTCATATTTTTCACACATGGTCTCAAGCTTTGAGAGGCTTTGGTTCATGGAAGTTTGTGTGGGTGGTGAATTTTGATAGAGGCTTTCTGTTGAAGCATGGTCAAGTGATGATATCTTTGGATGAATATCATATGGAGCATTAGAATTTCCTTCCCAGCCACCATTAGAATCATGACTAGCATCATTTTGTGGTGGAAGAAAATATACCATATGATTTTCTTGCTCATCTTGTGTCTGTGAAGCAAATCTCCATGGATTGGAGTGCTCAGAATCTGTGATTTCTTGGTAATATTCCCAACCACCATTAGAGATTGGTGATGGTGGGTAATATCCCATAAAATTTGTTTGATCATAAGATGAGTTGAACTCCATTTAAATTTTGGAAAACACAACACCAAGAAAAATTGAAATTACTCATATCAGAGATGAAAATTTCTTAGTGAGGCAAAAACTCAAACACCTTGGTTTCACTTTAAAACAGAGAACAAAAACAAAAAAATGCTTGATCTAGACTTCTCACCCACTTAATCATTGTTGATCTAATCAATCCCTGGCAACGGCGCCAAAAACTTGATGGTGTTTTTGTGGAAAAATGAATTTCCAACACACAAATCCAACCGGCAAGTATACCGGGTCGCATCAAGTAGTAATAACTCACTTAGAGTGAGGTCGATCCCACAGGGATTGATGGATCAAGCAACTTTAGTGGGTGATTAGTTTAGTCAAGCTAACATTGGTGAGTGAGAATTGTTGCAGCAGAATGTAAATAGGCAGGAAGCTTAAAGAGCAAGCAATGTAAATTACAGAAACTTAAATGACAAGAAATGTAAATTGCATTAAATGTAAAGGGGAGTGGGTGCTGGAAATTAAAGGAAGCAATAGATTAAGCAACTGGAAATTTAAATTGCAGAAAATGTAAATGTGTAGGAAATTAAATCAAGCTCAATGTGAACAGAAATGTGAAAGTGCAGAATGCAGGAAAGGAAATTACAGAAGAGTAAACGTAGTAGAAGACTGAGATCAATTCTCAAATCTCAAAGAGCATTTGACAATTTCAATGAAATAGTAAAAAAAACAGAAGAGTAGCAAAGAGCTTAGCTAAATTGCAAAATAAAATTGATCTCAGGGAATCAAAGAGACTAGAAAACAAGTCTAGATCTCAATCCCTTCCTTGATCCAACAGCAAACAAGATGCAGAAAAATTAAAGATGAAAGCAGTAAGAGAACTTTGATTCAAATTTCAATTCACTAAAATTTTGCAGCAGAAGAAAAACAAGAGAGGTTGCAGATGGAGAATGAAAACAGAATTTCTTCCAATCTCCACCCAAGATTCAAAACAGAAAATGAAAACTAAGAGAGAGATCTCAAATCCTAATGCTCCCTAGTGGAACTTGCCTTTCTAATTCAGCTCCCTCTAGTGAGATGGAATTGATGCCTTTATATAGGCTTTACAAAATGAAAAATGAAAATGAAATTCAAACAAATTACAAAAATGAAAATCCTAATTTAATTGATCCATGTGCCTTTGAGTGATGATATGGGCTTTGCTTGCTTTGGATTTGAGGAGAAATGGGTTTGGTTGGCCTTCATTCAATTTGGAGAGGAATTGAATTTAAATGAAATTTTGGTTGAATTTTGGCCCATGTTGCTCCCAGGAGGCTGCCCTGCCCTTGTGGAGGGCAGGGCAGAAAATGGTGTGTGCGGCCGTTGGTGCGTTGGTGCGTGCGTGTTGGTGCTGCAGGATGCTGCCCTGCCCTTGCGGAGGGCAGGGCAGAACTTTTTGGTGCGCCAGAATGATGCCTGTGCGTGCTGCTGGTGCTGCCGAGCCTTCCCTTGGTGCGCCAGAATGGTGCGCGTGTGTGCATCACCAAAATGCTGCCCTGCCCTTGCGGAGGGCAGGGCAATGTTTCCAAAAGTGAAGCTCCGTGTTCGAAACTCGGTGGATGCATACGCTACTTCTTTTCCTTGGTTTATTTTTGCTTATTTTTGGCCCTTAAAGATGCCTTCCGTTCTTGCCTCAATTGTACGCTAAATATGGATTTCTATATATCGTTGGAAAGCTCTGAATGTCAGCTTTCCAACGCAACTGGAAGCACATCAATCGGACGTCTGTAGCTCAAGTTATAGCCCTTTGAAGTAGGCATGGTCATGCTGTGAGCGGCCAGATTTTACCTTAGCGAAAATTCTTGCTTCCAACCTCACTTTGCATCACGATTCTGCCCTGCCCTTGGCAAGAGCAGGGCAATGTGCGTGCTGGCTGCTTCCTTCTTTGATTTGGTCATGGGCCACGCTTTTAAAAGCGTGGCCTAAGCTTCCAAAGTGTGCTCCAACTTCAAAGTGTGTCCCAAAGCTCTTTTTTTCTCCTTTTTTTGTGCTTCTTTGCTTTTTTTTCTTCTTATTTCCTACAAGGTTTATAAAATTAAAATATCAAGGAAATATATCATTTAAGTACAAAAGCATTCAATATTTAAGCACAAATTATCAATTTCTTGTATGAAAAAGCATAGAAAAATAGGTATATGATGACATGTCATCACTGGCCATTCAGCCATGCCTGGACCTCTCACTTATGTATTTTTAACGGTGGAGTTTCTACACACCATAGATTAAGGGTGTGGAGCTCTGCTGTACCTCAAGTTTTAATACAATTACTATTATTTTCTATTCAATTCTCTTTATTCCTATTCTAAGATATTCGCTGCACTTCAACTTGATGAATGTGATGATCCGTGACACTCATCATCATTCTCACCTATGAACGCGCGTGACTGACAACCACTTTCGTTCTACCTTTGGCCGGGCGCGTATCTCTTGGATTCCTTAATCAGAATCTTCGTGGTATAAGCTAGAATTGATGGCGGCATTCATGAGAATCCGGAAAGTCTAAACCTTGTCTGTGGTATTCCGAGTAGGATTCTGGGATTGAATGACTGTGACGAGCTTCAAACTCCTGAAGGCTGGGCGTTAGTGACAGACGCAAAAGAATCAAGGGATTCTATTCCAACCTGATTGAGAACCGACAGATGATTAGCCGTGCTGTGACAGAGCATTTGGACCTTTTTTACTGAGAGGATGGGATGTAGCCATTGACAACGGTGATGCCCTACATACAGCTTGCCATGGAAAGGAGTAAGAAGGATTGAAGGAAGGCAGTAGGAAAGCAGAGATCCAAAAGGGACAATTCATCTCTATGCACTTATCTGAAATTCCCACCGTTAATTTACATAAGTATTTCTATCCTATTTTATTTATCTTTTAATTATCTAATCTCCCATAACCACATGGATAAGCCTGACTGAGATTTACAAGATGACCATAGCTTGCTTCATACCAACAATCTCCGTGGGATCGACCCTTACTCACGTAAGGTATTACTTGGACGACCCAGTGCACTTGCTGGTTAGTTGTGCAAAGTTGTGAACCATGGCATTGACAGCAAGTTTTTGGCGCCATTGCCAGGGAAAGAAAAAGCAATGACTTTTACAAAATGCAATAACATATGAATCACAATTTCGTGCACCAATGGCGCTCTATGTGATCTAACCTCTGTAGTATCTGAAGGAGCAGCTGATTTGTTGAAGGTGCTTGTGATCTGGAAGGAGAAGGGATATTTCTGGCCAGGTCTTCAGTCCGGCTAGTAGTGGCTGCTACGGGTCTGATGTATTTCCCACTCAGAACATATTGATCATCCCGAGGAAGCATGGCCTTGGTGTCTCCAGCTCTATAGGAGACTGAAGCTGCCAAGACTAAATCTGAAACCAACGCAGGAAAAGGTAAGTTGTCCGCAATCTGTACATGAGCTGCTAGGTAGTGCTATACTTCTGAGAACGTCATCCCAGTCAAATTGGTATTGCTAGCGCTTGAGAGAGGCTTCTTGAAATGCGTCCAATCCTTCTGGAGCAAGGGGAAGATCTAAAGCTTACTGAATGGCCCTTTCGGAGATAGGGACTTGCTTCTGACGGACATAGACAGACTGCAGGATTGGCATATGAAAATTGGAGTAGAATTTGACTACCCATGAAAGATTGACCTGCCGTGGCTGCTTCCGTAAGAAATCCCAGTGTCTTTGTTCAATGCGGGGCTCTACCAGGTCAACAATGTTAGTAGGGAGGATAAGAAGGTGCTCATTGTTGTAGTTTCTTACTGCCAGAATGGAAAACATCTGCTCACAGAAGCGGTTAGTGAACCACGCAGTGTCCTTTGCTGGAAAGGCTTTTTTAGATTCATTGACCTTGATGATCCTCTTGACTCTCTTTGTTGATGGTTTGACAGCTGTTGAAGATAGTTCCACAGCTAGCGCTATTTTTGTTCCTCTCTTTGCCGGTGGTTTGGGGGCAGCTTTCTCTTTACCTTTCTTGGCGGCCATCCTGAAAGAGAAAAAGAAAGGTACATGTAAGTCCAAGGGTTATAGCAAGGAAGAGGACCTTACAAGTGATGATCTTTGTTGCACGAAATCGTGATCATCAATGGCGCCATCAACATGGTACGCTCATTGCAATCTCAACTCTTTATCACAACTTCGCACAACTAACCAGCAAGTGCACTAGGTCGTCCAAGTAATAAACCTTACACGAGTAAGGGTCGATCCCACGGAGATTGTTGGTATGAAGCAAGCTATGGTCACCTTGTAAATCTCAGTCAGGCAGATTCAAATGGTTATGGATGATATATGAATAACGCATAGAATAAAGATAGAGATACTTATGTATTTCATTGGTGAGAATTTCAGATAAGCGTATGGAGATGCTTTGTCCCTTCCGTCTTTCTGCTTTCCTACTGTCTTCACCCAATCCTTCTTACTCCTTTCCATGGCAAGCTGTATGTTGGGCATCACCGTTGTCAGTGGCTACAATCCCGTCCTCTCAATAAAAATGTTCAACGCATCCTATCACGGCACGGCTAATCATCTGTCGATTCTCAATCAGGTTGGAGTAGAATCCATTGATTCTTTTGCGTCTGTCACTAACGCCCAGCCTTCAGGAGTTTGAAGCTCGTCACAGTCATTCAATCATTGAATCCTACTCAGAATACCACAGACAAGGTTTAGACCTTCCGGATTCTCTTGAATGCCGCCATCAATTCTAGCTTATACCACAAAGATTCCGATTAAGGAATCCAAGAGATAAACATTCAAGCCTTGTTTGCTTGTAGAACGGGAGTGGTTGTCAGGCACGCGTTCATAAGTGAGAATGATGATGAGCGTCACATAATCATCACATTCATCAAGTTCTTGAGTGCAAATGAATATCTTGGAATAAGAACAAGCTGAATTGAATAGAAGAACAACAGTAATTGCATTAATACTCGAGGTACAGTAGAGCTCCACACCTTAATCTATGGTGTGTAGAAACTCCACCGTTGAAAATACATAAGAATAATGTCTAGGCATGGCCGAATGGCCAGCCTCCCAATATGTGATCAAAAGATTCAAAGATCTAAAGATGATCTAAGATCCAAAGATGAAAATACAGTAGCAAAAGGTCCTATATGTAGAGAACTAGTAGCATAGGGTTTACAGAAATGAGTAAATGACATAAAAATACACTTCCGGGCCCACTTGGTGTGTGCTTGGGCTGAGCATTGAAGCATTTTCGTGTAGAGACTTCTCTTGGAGTTAAACGCCAGCTTTTGTGCCAGTTTGGGCGTTTAACTCCCATTCTTGTGCCAGTTCCGGCGTTTAACGCTGGGCAGTTTTGAGCTGATTTAGAACGCCGGTTTGGGCCATCAAATCTCGGGCAAAGTATGGACTATTATACATTACTGGAAAGTCCAGGATGTCTACTTTCCAACGCCGTTGAGAGCGCGCCAATTGGGCTTCTGTAGCTCCAGAAAAGCCACTTCGAGTGCAGAGAGGTCAGAATCCAACAACATCTGCAGTCCTTTTCAGTCTCTGAATCAGATTTTTGCTCAAGTCCCTCAATTTCAGCCAGAAAATACCTAAAATCACAGAAAAACACACAAACTCATAGTAAAGTCTGGAAAAGTGAATTTTAACTAAAAACTAATAAAAATATAATAAAAACTAACTAAAACATACTAAAAACAATGCCAAAAAGCGTACAAATTATCCGCTCATCAATCTTGCCAAGGTAAAGAAGGATGTCATTAACACATGGTCGCGACTTCATGTAATTAGGATAGCAATAGAAACATAGCAAGAAAGATGAAGGCAATTAAATGCAAGATGTTTATTGGCATACCGGCAAAGGCATGAGTAGCATAGATCAAGCATTAATTGCGAAAATTGTATTATCACTTGTAACAAATTAACAATCACGTTTGTATTGACAATTATATTAAATTAATAAAATATGGAAAGTGTTTTGTGAAAAAATAGGCATTAGAGTAGAAAGATAGAACAATTAAAATTTTACAATGCCATATGGGCTTATTCACAAACACTTAGTATGCATGTTTAATATAATAGGGAAAGAATTAAATTAGAACATGCAAGCATTCCAAAAATAATTAATATGAATTGTCAAACAACTTCATAATAACAATCACAAGCAATTATAGAAGAAATCACTCGTTAAGATATCTAACACCAAGTAAAATAGTGCAAAAGTAAATAATTAAGAGGAAGAAGGGAGAGAGAATAGAAAGAAAGAACCTTGAGAAGAAGGTGAGAAAGAAAGGGATGATGGAGAATGTGAGATTGAGAAAATATGAGAGAAGGGGGGGGGGGGGGAAGAAGAAGAAAAGAGTAAGGGAAAATACTTAACACTTAACACACAGATCACGGCATCGAATGGCATAGAGATGGATAAAAATCTACAATTTAAAGGCTCTGGAAGAAAGTTTTCAATCATAGTATTAAATCAGGAAGGCAAACGTATAACATGCTAATTACATGAGCAGGTGTAGGAGAAAGGTGATAAAAACCACTCAATTCAACACAAGATAAACCATAAAATAGCGGTTTATCACATCCCCGAAAAAAAAACTAATGAGGTTCTGTGGCATTGCCATGGTTCTGATTATGGTAGCCATTTTGGTGGAGAGATGACTACAGCGAAATTCTTCCAATGTAGTTTATATTAGCCAATACTCCAAGGATGCTAGAAAATTTGTGGAGCACTGTGAGCAATGTCAGAGAACAGGGAACTTATCAAGGAAATGTGAGATACCACAAAATTTTATTCTCAAGGTAGAATTGTTCGATGTATAGGGGATAGACTTTATGGGACATTTCCCACCTCATACTCAAACAATTACATCTTAGTGGTTGTCAACTATGTTTCTAAATGGGTAGATGCAGTACCATTGGCCACCAATGATGCTAGAGTGGTGATCAACTTTTTCAAGAAGAACATATTCAGTAGGTTTGGTGTTCTAAGAACCTTAATCAGTGATAGAGGAAGCCACTTCTGTAAATCCCGCATAATTAATGAATAATTAGCTAATAAATTAGTTATTAATCAAAGAAATTAGAAAACTAAATTTTATTAATCCAAAGAGATAAAAATATTAAAAATACAAATTTTAACACTAATTTAAAAGAATTTGGCCCAATACCGGGCTAACAGGCTGAATCAGTTGAACCGGGGGATCACATTAGGCCCAAGGCCCAACCAAATACCACTTAAATAAAAGAGCTTCAGCTCTTCTTCCCTCCCTCATTAGGGAAAAACGTTGAAACACCCAAGGGGGGGAGAAGAAGCATAAGCAAACCCTTGCTGCGAACAAAAATTCAATTCCACATAATTTTTTATTCAGAGCTCCGATTGACGAGACGTCAGTAGCCATGCATTCATCTCAAAATTCTTTACAAAATCCACTGAATAATTTGGTAAGAACTTTGCAATTTATCACCCAGCCTTCCTTCAAATTCATAAATGCTAGGTTCTTGGATTTTGAGATTTTGTGATTTAATGATGTTAGGTGTTTTCTAGTGGTGAGAAATTACTGGGTTTTGCTTCGATTATTCATGGAAATGGTAAGGAACCCTTGAAACCTTGTGAATTGTTGATATTGGTAAACCCTATGTTGATTATAGTGAAATTGAATGGTGTTAGATTAAATTGTATAATTTGGGATCAAATTGATGGTATTAGAGGCTTGAGATTGAACCTTGGGAGCTGGTGCACGAAATTGCAATCACACTTTTGCAATCCCGCACAACTAACCAGCAAGTGCACTGGGTCGTCCAAGTAATACCTTACGTGAGTAAGGGTCGATCCCACGGAGATTGTCGGCTTGAAGCAAGCTATGGTTATCTTGTAGATCTTAGTCAGGATATCAAAGATTATCAGGGTTGATTATGAAAAGTAACAGAACATGAAATAAGTACTTGTTTTGCAGTAATGGGGAAAAGGTTGAGGTTTTGGAGATGCTCCATCTTTTGAATCTCTGCTTTCCTACTGTCCTCTTCATCAAACACGCAAGGCTCCTTCCATGGCAAGCTGTATGTAGGGTTTCACCGTTGTCAATGGCTACCTCCCATCCTCTCAGTGGAAATGTTCAACGCACCCTGTCACGGCACGGCTATCCATCTGTCGGTTCTCAATCAGGCCGGAATAGAATCCAATGATTCTTTTGTGTCTGTCACTAACGCCCCGCCCTCAGGAGTTTGAAGCTCGTCACAGTCATTCAGTCATTGAATCCTACTCAGAATACCACAGACAAGGTTTAGACCTTCCGGATTCTCTTGAATGCCGCCATCAATTCTAGCTTATACCACGAAGATTCTGATTAAAGAATCCAAGAGATATCTACTTAATCTAAGGTAGAACGGAGGTGGTTGTCAGGCACACGTTCATAGTTGAGAATGATGATGAGTGTCACGGATCATCACATTCATCCGGTTTAAGAACAAGTAATATCTTAGAATGGAAGCAAGCATGATTGAATGAAAAACAGTAGTAATTGCATTAATCCATCAAGACACAGCAGAGCTCCTCACCCCCAACCATGGGGTTTAGAGACTCATGCTGTAAGAAGTACACAAAGAAACGTGTAAAGTGTCATGAGGTACCGATACAATATCAAAAGATCCTATTAATAGTGAACTAGTAACCTAGGGTATACAGAAATGAGTAAATGACATAAAAATCCACTTCTGGGTCCACTTAGTGTGTGCTTGGGCTGAGCATTGAAGCTTTCATGTGTAGAGACCTTTTCTGGAGTTAAACGCCAGCTTTCATGCCAGTTTGGGCGTTTAACTCCAATTTTTATGCCAGTTCCAGCGTTAAACGTTGGAAATTCTGAGGCTGATTTGCAACGCCGGTTTGGGCCATCAAATCTCGGGCAAAGTATGGACTATTATACATTGCTGGAAAGCCCAGGATATCTACTTTCCAAGGCCGTTGAGAGCGCGCCAATTGGGCTTCTGTAGCTCCAGAAAATCTACTTCGAGTGCAGGGAGGTCAGAATCCAACAGCATCTGCAGTCCTTTTCAGCCTCTAAATCAGATTTTTGCTCAGAACCCTCAATTTCAGTCAGAAAATACCTGAAATCACAGAAAAACACACAAACTCATAGTAAAGTCCAGAAAAGTGAATTTTAACTAAAAACTAATAAAAATATAATAAAAACTAACTAGATCATACTAAAAACATACTAAAAACAATGCCAAAAAGCGTATAAATTATCCGCTCATCAGGAGCTAAGTTGGTGATTGGTGAGGAATTGAGCTTTGAAGGTTGTGGAACAGAGGAACTTTGAGGTGTCCAAGCGGTGCACGAAATTGTGATCATCAATGGCGCCATCAACATGGTACGCTCAATTGCAATCTCAATTCTTTATCACAACTTCGCACAACTAACCAGCAAGTGCACTGGGTCGTCCAAGTAATAAACCTTACGCGAGTAAGGGTCGATCCCACGGAGATTGTTGGTATGAAGCAAGCTATGGTCACCTTGTAAATCTCAGTCAGGCAGATTCAAATGGTTAAGGATGATATATGAATAAAGCATAAAACAAGGATAGAGATACTTATGTAATTCATTGGTGAGAATTTTAGATAAGCGTATGGAGATGCTTTGTCCCTTCCGTCTCTCTGCTTTCCTACTGTCTTCATCCAATCCTTCTTACTCCTTTCCATGGCAAGCTGTATGTTGGGCATCACCGTTGTCAGTGGCTACAATCCCGTCCTCTCAGTGAAAATGTTCAACGCACCCTGTCACGGCACGGCTAATCATCTGTCGGTTCTCAATCAGGTTGGAATAGAATCCATTGATTCTTTTGCGTCTGTCACTAACGCCCAGCCTTCAGGAGTTTGAAGCTCGTCACAGTCATTCAATCATTGAATCCTACTCAGAATACCACAGACAAGGTTTAGACCTTCCGGATTCTCTTGAATGCCGCCATCAATTCTAGCTTATACCACGAAGATTCTGATTAAGGAATCCAAGAGATAAACATTCAAGCCTTGTTTGCTTGTAGAACGGGAGTGGTTGTCAGGCACGCGTTCATGAGTGAGAATGATGATGAGCATCACATAATAATCACATTCATCAAGTTCTTGGGTACGAATGAATATCTTAGAATAAGAACAAGCTGAATTGAATAAAAGAACAATAGTAATTGCATTAATACTCGAGGTACAGCAGAGCTCCACACCTTAATCTATGGTGTGTAGAAACTCCACCGTTGAAAATACATAAGAACAAGGTTCAGGCATGGCCGAATGGCCAGCCTCCCAATGATCTAAGATAGCATAAGACTATTCAAAGATAGCTACCAAGATGAAAATACAATAGCAAAAGGTCCTATTTGTAGAGAACTAGTAGCCTAGGGTTTACAAAGATGAGTAAATGACATAAAAATCCACTTCCGGGCCCACTTGGTGTGTGCTTGGGCTGAGCATTGAAGCTTTCATGTGTAGAGACTTTTCTTGGAGTTAAACGCCAGCTTTTATGCCAGTTTGGGCGTTTAACTCCCATTCTTGTGCCAGTTCCGGCGTTTAACGCCGGGCAGTTTTGAGCTGATTTCAAACGCCGGTTTGGGCCATCAAATCTTGGGCAAAGTATGTACTATTATACATTGCTGGAAAGCCCAGGATGTCTACGTTCCAACGCCGTTGAGAGCGCGCCAATTGGGCTTTTGTAGCTCTAGAAAATCTACTTCGAGTGCAGGGATGTCAGAATCCAATAGCATCTACAGTCCTTTTCAGCCTCTAAATCAGATTTTTGCTCAGATCTCTCAATTTCAGCCAGAAAATACCTGAAATCACAGAAAAACACACAAACTCATAGTAAAGTCCAGAAAAGTGAATTTTAACTAAAAACTAATAAAAATATACTAAAAACTAACTAAAACATACTAAAAACATACTAAAAATAATGCCAAAAAGCGTATAAATTATCCGCTCATCACAACACCAAACTTAAATTGTTGCTTGTCCCCAAGCAACTGAAAACCAAATAAGATAAAAAGAAGAGAATATGAAATAAATTCCAAAAACATCTATGAAGATCAGTATTAATTAGATGAGCGGGGCTTTTAGCTTTTTGCCTCTGAACAGTTTTGGTATCTCACTCTATCCTTTGAAATTCAGAATGCTTTGCTTCTATAGGAACTCAGAATCCAGATAGTGTTATTGATTCTCCTAGTTAAGTATGATGATTCTTGAACACAGCTACTTTATGAGTCTTGGCCGTGGCCCAAAGCACTCTGTCTTCCAGTATTACCATCGGATACATACATGCCACAGACACATAATTGGGTGAACCTTTTTAGATTGTGACTCAGCTTTGCTAGAGTCCCCAATTAGAGGTGTCCAGGGTTCTTAAGCACACTCTTTTTGCCTTGGATCACAACTTTATTTTTTTCTTTTTCTTTTTCTTCTCTCTTTTTTTTTTCGTTTTTTTCGTTTTTTTTTAATATTCACTGCTTTTTCTTGCTTCAAGAATCATTTTTATGATTTTTCAGATCCTCAGTAACATGTCTCCTTTTTCATTATTCTTTCAAGAGCCAATCATTCATGAACAACAAAAGTATTTCCACCACAAAAAAGTATTGCACTGTTTAAGCATACATTCAGAAAACAAAAGTATTGCCACCACATCAAAATAATTAATCTGTTATAAAATTCAAAATTCATGCAATTCTTCTCTTTTTCAATTAAGAACATTTTTCATTTAAGAAAGGTGATGGATTCATAGGACATTCATAACTTTAAGGCATAGACACTAAGACACTAATGATCATAAGACACAAACATAGATAAAGATAAGCATTAAAATTCGAAAAACTGGAAAATAAAGAACAAGGGAATTAAAGAACGGGTCCACCTTAGTGATGGCGGCTTGTTCTTCCTCTTGAAGATCTTATGGAGTGCTTGAGCTCCTCAAAGTATCTTCCTTGCCTTTGTTGCTCCTCTCTCATGATTCTTTGATCTTCTCTAATTTCATGGAGGAGAATGGAATGTTCTTGGTGATGGGCTTGTCCTCATCAATGGGGATGTCTCCCTCTATGTCAATTTCAACTGAATAACAGAGGTGACAAATGAGATGAGGAAAGGCTAACCTTGCCAAGGTAGAGGACTTGTACGCCACCTTATAAAGTTCTTGGGCTATAACCTCATGAACTTCTACTTCCCCTCCAATCATGATGCTATGAATCATGATGGCCCGGTCTATAGTAACTTCAGACCGGTTGCTAGTGGGAATGATTGAGCGTTGGATAAACTCCAACCATCCTCTAGCCACGGGCTTGAGGTCATGCCTTCTTAGTTGAACTGGCTTCCCTCTTGAATCTCTCTTCCATTGGGTGCCCTCTTCACAAATGTCTGTGAGGACTTAGTCCAACCTTTGATCAAAGTTAACCCTTCTAGTGTAAGGGTGTTCATCTCCTTGCATCATGGGCAAGTTGAATGCCAACCTTACATTTTCCGGACTAAAATCTAAGTATTTCTCCCGAACCATTGTAAGCCAATTCTTTGGGTCCGGGTTCACACTTTGATCATGGTTCTTGGTGATCCATGCATTGGCATAGAACTCTTGAACCATTAAGATTCCGACTTGTTGAATAGGGTTGGTAAGAACTTCCCAACCTCTTCTTCGAATCTCATGTCGGATCTCCGGATATTCACTCTTTTTGAGTTTGAAAGGGACCTCGGGGATCACCTTCTTCAAGGCCACAACTTCATAGAAGTGGTCTTGATGCACCCTTGAGATGAATCTCTCCATCTCCCATGACTCGGAGGTGGAAGCTTTTGCCTTCACTTTCCTCTTTCTAGAGGTTTCTCCGGCCTTGGATGCCGTAAATGGTTATGGAAAAACAAAAAGCAATGCTTTTACCACACCAAACTTAAAAGGTTTGCTCGTCCTCGAGCAAAAGAAGAAAGAAGAGAGTAGAAAAAGAAGAAATAGAGGAGATGGAGATGGCTTTGTGGTTCGGCCAAAGGGGGAGAAGTAGTGTTTAGGTTGTGTGAAAATGAAGGAGTGAAGATGGGTTTATATAGGGGTGGAGAGAGGGGTAGGGTTCGGCTATGGGAGGGTGGGTTTGGGAGGGAAAGTGGTTTAAATTTGAATGGTGAGGTAGGTGTGGTTTTATGAAGGATGGATGTGAATGGTGAAGAGAAAGATGGGATTTGATAGGTGAAGGGTTTTTGGGGAAGAGGTGTTGAGGTGATTGGTGAATGGGTGAAGAAGAGAGAGAGTGGTGGGGTAGGTGGGGATCCTGTGGGGTCCACAGATCCTGAGGTGTCAAGGAAAAGTCATCCCTGCACCAAGTGGCGAGCAAAAATGCTCTCTATGCCAATTCTGGCATTAAACGCCGGGCTGGTGCCCATTTCTGGCGTTTAACGCCAACTTCTTGCCCTTTCCTGGCGTTTAACGCCAGTCTGGTGCCCCTTTTTGGCGTTAAACGCCCAGAATGGTGCCAGACTGGG
Organism: Arachis stenosperma; assembly: GCF_014773155.1. Classification (NCBI taxonomy): domain Eukaryota; kingdom Viridiplantae; phylum Streptophyta; class Magnoliopsida; order Fabales; family Fabaceae; genus Arachis; species Arachis stenosperma. The sequence goes on from NC_080382.1 coordinate 35,687,527, forward strand.
CGTTAAACGCCCATTTGTTGCCCTTACTGGCGTTTAAACGCCAGCTAGGTCTTCCTCCAGGGTGTGCTATTTTTCTTTCTGTTTTTCATTCTGTTTTTTCTTTTTCAATTGATTTTGTGACTTCTCATGATCATCAACCTACAGAAAACATAAAATAACAAAGGAAAATAGATAAAATATAACATTGGGTTGCCTCCTAACAAGCGCTTCTTTAATGTCAGTAGCTTGACAGTGGGCTCTCATGGAGCCTCACAAACACTCAGAGCATTGTTGGAACCTCCCAACACCAAACTTAGAGTTTGAATGTGGGGGTTCAACACCAAACTTAGAATTTGGTTGTGGCCTCCCAACACCAAACTTAGAGTTTGACTGTGGGGGCTCTGGTTGACTCTGTTTTGAGAGAAGCTCTTCATGCTTCTTCTCCATGGTAACAGAGGGATATCCTTGTGCCTTAAACACAAGGGATTCTTTATTCACTTGAATGATCAATTCTCCTCTGTCAACATCAATCACAGCCCTTGCTGTGGCTAGGAAGGGTCTGCCATGGATGATGGATTCATCCATGCACTTCCCAGTCTCTAGGACTATGAAATCAGCAGGGATGTAATGGTTTTCAACTTTCACTAAAACATCCTCTACAAGTCCATAAGCTGGTTTTCTTGAGTTATCTGCCATCTCTAGTGAGATTCTTGCAGCTTGTACCTCAAAGATCCCTAGCTTCTCCATTACAGAGAGAGGCATGAGGTTTACACTTGACCCCAGGTCACACAAGGCCTTCTTGAAGGTCATGGTGCCTATGGTACAAGGTATTGAAAACTTCCCAGGATCCTGTCTCTTTTGAGGTAATCTCTGCCTAGACAAGTCATCCAGTTCTTTGGTGAGCAAAGGAGGTTCGTTCTCCCAAGTCTCATTACCAAATAACTTGTCATTTAGCTTCATGATTGCTCCAAGGTATTTAGCAACTTGCTCTTTAGTGACATATTCATCCTCTTCAGAGGAAGAATACTCATCAGAGCTCATAAATGGCAGAAGTAAATCAATTGGAATCTCTATGGTCTCAGTGTGAGCCTCAGATTCCCATGATTCCTCATTAGGGAACTCATTGGAGGCCAGTGGACGTCCATTGAGGTCTTCCTCAGTGGCGTTCACTTCCTCTTCCTCCTCTCCTGGTTCGTCCATGTAGGTCATGTTAATGGCCTTGCACTCTCCTTTTGGATTCTCTTCTGTATTACTTGGAAGAGTACTAGGAGGGAGTTCAGTAATTTTCTTGCTCAGCTGACCCACTTGTGCCTCCAAATTCCTAATGGAGGACCTTGTTTCAGTCATGAAACTTTGAGTGGTTTTGATTAGATCAGAGACCATGGTTGCTAAGTCAGAGTGGCTCTGCTTAGAATTCTCTGTCTGTTGCTGAGAAGATGATGGAAAAGGCTTGCCATTGCTAAACATGTTTCTTCCACCATTATTATTATTGAAACCTTGTTGAGGTCTCTGTTGATCCTTCCATGAGAGATTTGGATGATTTCTCCATGAAGAATTATAGGTGTTTCCATAGGGTTCTCCCATGTAATTCACCTCTTCTATTGAAGGATTCTCAGGATCATAAGCTTCTTCTTCAGATGAAGCATCCTTAGTACTGCCTGGTGCATTTTGCATTCCAGACAGACTTTGAGAAATCAAATTGACTTGCTGAGTCAATATTTTATTCTGAGCCAATATGGCATTCAGAGTATCAATCTCAAGAACTCCTTTCTTCTGATTCGTCCCATTGTTCACAGGATTCCTTTCAGAAGTGTACATGAATTGGTTATTTGCAACCATTTCAATGAGCTCTTGAGCTTCTGTAGGAGTCTTCTTCAGATGAAGAGATCCTCCAGCAGAGCTGTCCAATGACATCTTAGACAGTTCAGACAGACCATCATAGAAGATACCTATGATGCTCTATTCAGAAAGCATGTCAGATGGACACTTTCTGATCAATTGTTTGTATCTTTTCCAAGTTTCATAGAGGTATTCTCCTTCCTTCTGTCTGAAGGTTTGGACTTCCACTCTAAGCTTATTCAATTTTTGAGGTGGAAAGAACTTTGCCAAGAAGGCATTGACTAGCTTTTCCCAAGAGTTCAGGCTTTCTTTAGGTTGTGAGTCCAACCGTATCCTAGCTCTGTCTCTTACAGCAAAAAGGAATAGCATAAGTCTGTAGACCTCAGGGTCAACCCCATTAGTCTTGACAGTGTCACAGATTTGCAAGAATTCAGCTAAAAACTGATGAGGATATTCCAATGGAAGTCCATGGAACTTGCAATTCTGTTGCATTAGAGAAACTAATTGAGGCTTAAGCTCAAAGTTGTTTGCTCCAATGGCAGGGATAGAGATGCTTCTCCCATAGAAGTCGGGAGTAGGTGCAGTAAATTCACCCAGCACCTTCCTTGCATTGTGGCATTGTTGTTGTTTTCGGCTGCCATGTCTTCTTCTTTGAAGATTTCTGTTAGATCCTCTATAGAGAGTTGTGCCTTAGCTTCTCTTAGCTTTCGCTTCAAGGTCCTTTCAGGTTCAGGGTCAGCCTCAACAAGAATGCTTTTGTCTTTGCTCCTGCTCATATGAAAGAGAAGAGAACAAGAAAGTATGGAATCCTCTATGTCACAGTATAGAGATTCCTTGAGGTGTCAGAAGAAAAGAAAAATAGAAGGAAGAAGTAGAAGAATTTGAACTTATCAAGAGAGATAGAGTTCGAATTGTTCATTGAGGAATAGTGTTAGTCCATAAATAGAAGGATGTGAGAAGAGGGGAAGAAATTTTCGAAAATAAATTAAAAAGATTTAAAAAAAAACATGTTGAAAAACACTAATTGATTTTCGAAAACCAAGAGTGGAAAAGAGATCAAGTGATTTTTGAAAAAGATTTTGAAATTAGAAATCAAAAAGATATGATTGAAAACTATTTTGAAAAAGATGTGATTAAGAAGATATGATTGAAAAGATATGATTTGAAAAACAATTTAAAAAAGATTTGATTTTAAAAATTAATGACTTAGCTAACAAGAAAAGATATGATTCAAACATTAAACCTTTCCCAACAGAAAAGGCAACATACTTGAAATGTTGAATCAAATCATTAATTGATAGCAAGTATTTTTGAAAATGGAAAGAAATTGATTTTGAAAAAGATTTGATTGAAAAGATATGATTTGAAAAAGATTTGATTTTGAAAAATTTTGAAAACCTGAAAAAAATTTGAATTAAAAACAGAATCTTCCCTCTTGTGCCATCCTGGCGTTAAACGCCCAGAATGGTGCACATTCTAGCATTTAACGCCTAAAACACTACCCTTTTGGGCGTTAAACGCCCAGCCAGGCACCCTGGCTGGCGTTTAAACGCCAGTTTGCCCTTCTTCACTGGGCGTTTTGAACGCCCAGCTTTTTCTGTGTAATTCCTCTGCTGAATGTTCTGAATCTTCAATTCTCTGTATTATTGACTTGAAAAGACACAAAAAATTTTTTTTTTGGATTTTTAATAATGAGGAATAATCAAAATTCAACTAAAATCAAATAACAATGCCTGCAAGACACCAAACTTAGCAGTTTGTATACTACTGACACTAACAAAATGAGAATGCATATGACAAACAACAAAACACTCAAGACAAGAGAATTTAAAGATCAGAGCAAGGAAATCATCAAGAACATCTTGAAGATCACTTAAGACACATGAATGAATGCAAGAAGAACAGAAACATGCAATTGACACCAAACTTAAAATGAGACACTAGACTTAACAAGAAACATGCAATATTTTTGGTTTTTATGATTTTGTAAAATTTTTTGGATTTTTTCAAAAACTAAGTGGAAAAGAAAATAAAGGTATCAAAATTCTTAATGAGAATTCCAGGAATCATGCAATGTTAGTCTAAAGCTTTAGTCTAAAGAAATTAGACATGGCTAGCCAAGCTTCAGCAAGACATTGCATTCAAGAGCTAAATTGATGAGAATCAATCAGCTTTGGTGATGGTAATAACATCACCTTGAAACACTAGAATTCATTCTTAAGAACTCTGAAGATAAATACCTAATCAAAGCAACAAGATGAACCGTCAGTTGTCCAAACTCAACAATCCCCGGCAACGGCGCCAAAAACTTGGTGCACGAAATTGTGATCATCAATGGCGCCATCAACATGGTACGCTCAATTGCAATCTCAATTCTTTATCACAACTTCGCACAACTAACCAGCAAGTGCACTGGGTCGTCCAAGTAATAAACCTTACGCGAGTAAGGATCGATCCCACGGAGATTGTTGGTATGATGCAAGCTATGGTCACCTTGTAAATCTCAGTCAGGCAGATTCAAATGGTTATGGATGATATATGAATAAAGCATAAAACAAGGATAGAGATACTTATGTAATTCATTGGTGAGAATTTTAGATAAGCGTATGGAGATGCTTTGTCCCTTCCGTCTCTCTGCTTTCCTACTGTCTTCATCCAATCTTTCTTACTCCTTTCCATGGCAAGCTGTATGTTGGGCATCACCGTTGTCAGTGGCTACAATCCCGTCCTCTCAGTGAAAATGTTCAACGCACCCTGTCACGGCACGGCTAATCATCTGTCGGTTCTCAATCAGGTTGGAATAGAATCCATTGATTCTTTTGCGTCTGTCACTAACGCCCAGCCTTCAGGAGTTTGAAGCTCGTCACAGTCATTCAATCATTGAATCCTACTCAGAATACCACAGACAAGGTTTAGACCTTCCGGATTCTCTTGAATGCCGCCATCAATTCTAGCTTATACCACGAAGATTCTGATTAAGGAATCCAAGAGATAAACATTCAAGCCTTGTTTGCTTGTAGAACGGGAGTGGTTGTCAGGCACGCGTTCATGAGTGAGAATGATGATGAGCATCACATAATAATCACATTCATCAAGTTCTTGGGTACGAATGAATATCTTAGAATAAGAACAAGCTGAATTGAATAGAAGAACAATAGTAATTGCATTAATACTCGAGGTACAGCAGAGCTCCACACCTTAATCTATGGTGTGTAGAAACTCCACCGTTGAAAATACATAAGAACAAGGTTCAGGCATGGCCGAATGGCCAGCCTCCCAATGATCTAAGATAGCATAAGACTATTCAAAGATAGCTACCAAGATGAAAATACAATAGCAAAAGGTCCTATTTGTAGAGAACTAGTAGCCTAGGGTTTACAAAGATGAGTAAATGACATAAAAATCTACTTCCGGGCCCACTTGGTGTGTTCTTGGGCTGAGCATTGAAGCTTTCATGTGTAGAGACTTTTCTTGGAGTTAAACGCCAGCTTTTATGCCAGTTTGGGCGTTTAACGCCGGGCAGTTTTGAGCTGATTTGAAACACCGGTTTGGGCCATCAAATCTTGGGCAAAGTATGGACTATCATACATTGCTGGAAAGCCCAGGATGTCTAATTTCCAACGCCGTTGAGAGCGCGCCAATTGGGCTTCTGTAGCTCTAGAAAATCCACTTCGAGTGCAGGGATGTCAGAATCCAATAGCATCTACAGTCCTTTTCAGCCTCTGAATCAGATTTTTGCTCAGGTCCCTCAATTTCAGCCAAAAAATACCTGAAATCACAGAAAAACACACAAACTCATAGTAAAGTCCAGAAAAGTGAATTTTAACTAAAAACTAATAAAAATATACTAAAAACTAACTAAAACATACTAAAAACATACTAAAAATAATGCCAAAAAGCGTATAAATTATCCGCTCATCACCAAGCATTAAGGAGGAATTGGCCAAGGTATGGTTTTGGTTTGTCGTAGATAATATGTAATGTAACGTGAAAATGTAGGCTAATTGACCAAAGGATAAGTTGGATTATGTGAATTTGTTGAGGTTTAGTGATTCCTGGTGTAAATGTTGAGCTTAATATGAGAGTACGATGAATTATTGATTGATGATGAGGATTGATAATGATTATGGGTGATGATAATGATATATTGATGATTTATGAATAATATTATTTTGATTATGAATTGTTTGGGTTGGAATTGATGAAATTGGATATTGGTATGTCGTGGAAGCAATGAAAAGGATATGAATGTGGTTTGAACATATTTAGTGTTTTTTTGAGGTGTAATATATTGGTTTTGAAATGAAAGTTTGGTAAAAATAGAGGTTTCGCATTTCTTTGTAAAACTTGAATTTTAAACAACTTCGATGGGTTATAACTTGTCTTCCAGACCTTCAAACTTTGTCAAACGTATTTTTAATGAAAATTGGATCTGTGATGTTTATGCTGTTTGAAGAACGGACTAAAAATAACCTTTAACGAAAAATAACCTTTGCCAAACGTATTTTTTTTTTGTATTCACTGCTTTTTCTTGCTTCAAGAATCAATCTGATGATTTTTTTAGATCCTCAATAACAGTTCTCTTTTTCCTCATTCTTTCAAGAGCCAACAATTTTAACATTCTTAAAACAACAAATTCAAAAGACATATGCACTGTTCAATCATTCATTCAGAAAACAAAAAGTATTGTCACCACATCAAACTAATTCAACTAGTTTCAAGGATAAATTCGAAATCCTGTACTTCTTGTTCTTTTGTGATTAAAGCATTTTTCATTTAAGAGAGGTGATGGATTCATAGGACATTCATAGCTTTAAGACATGAAATTTAAATTTTATTAATTATGAATTAAGAACAAGACTCAAAAATAGATATAAGATGAGACTAAAAAATAGAAAACAAAAATTTAAATAGGCTCCTAATGATAGAGGTTTTCACAGAGTTAGGACTCAACAACCTTGATTTTGAGAAGTGGATGCTCCCTCAAATTGAGGGGAGAACTTTTGGCGTTTCAGTTCTTGAAGTTCACGCCCCTGCTTCTCTTGTTCCTTCAGCAATTTGCAGAGCATGCAGTTCTGATTCTGCTGTTCTTCCTTAAGTTGCTCCATAGTCTCTTGCAACTTGGTGATAGATGCTTCTAGGCTGGCCCAGTAGCCAATTTCAGGAAATTCAGGAAGGAACTCATGCGCCCTCCTTTTGATAGAGTTGTCTTGTATTTGTCCTTCCATTGACTTCTTGGTGATTGGATGTTCAATGGGTATGAATTCATCTACTCCCATCTTTACCCCAGCCTCTTTACAGAGCAAGGAGATCAAGCTTGGGTAAGCCAATTTGGCTTCAGTGGAATTCTTATTTGCAATTGTGTAGATCTCACAAGCAATCACATGATGCACCTCCACTTCTTTTCCAAGCATAATGCAATGAATCATCACTGCTCTCTTGATAGTGACCTCAGAACGGTTGCTAGTGGGCAGTATGGAACGCCCAATAAAGTCTAGCCAACCTCTTGCAATTGGTTTGAGGTCTCCCCTCTTGAGTTGGTTTGGGACACCCTTTGAATTGGTTATCCACTTAGTTCCAGGGAGGCATATGTCCTCTAGAACTTGATCCAACCCTTTATCTGCTCTCACCATTCTCCTATTAAAGGATTCAGGATCATCTTGCAGTTGAGGCAATTTGAAGATTTCTCTTATTTTGTCCAGATGGAAGTACATAACTTTCCCTCTGACCATGGTTCTGTAAGTATGGTAAGCGGTTCCAGTCATTCTCTGCTTATCTGTTAGCCATAGATTTGAGTAGAATTCCTGAACCATATTCCTTCCAACCTTTATCTCAGGATTGGTTAGAACTTCCCATCCTCTGTTTCGGATTTGCTCTTGGATCCCCAGATATTCATCTTCTTTCAGATCAAATTTTACTTCTGGGATCACTGACCTCAGACCCATTATTTTGTGATAATGGTCTTCATGTTCTTTGGTTAAGAACTTCTCTTGATTCCAAAGATTCTTTGGATTATTCTCTTTCTTTCCTCTTAAATTGGTTTGTTTTCCCTTAGGAGCCATGATCTTGATGAATCTTGGCTTTAGTGATCACGGAAAAGCACACCAAACTTAGAGGTTTGCTTGTCCTCAAGCAAAAGAAAGGAAGGAGAAGAGAGGGGAGAAGAGCAAATTCGAATGGTGTGGGGGAATGGTGAGGCCGAACGTGGATTTATAAGGGGGGGGGAAGGAGATTTCGAAAGAAATTGAAAGGAGATTTGAGAAGATATGGAGAGAATTTGAGAGAAGGGTGAGTTTTTGAATAAGATTTGGGATTGATTTGAGAGAGATTTGAAGAATGATTTTAATTTTTTTTTGAGGATTTGAAAGTGAATGATGAAAGGTTGAGATGGGTTTATGTAGAAAAGTATGGGTAAGAAAAGGAAAGTTTGAAAAAGATATGATTGGAGAGCAAAATCTTGATCCCCCACCTTTCTGGCGTTAAACGCCCAGAATGGCATCCATTCTGGCGTTTAACGCCCATTTGTTGCCCATTGTGGGCGTTTAACGCCCAGCCAGGTGCCCTGGCTGGCGTTAAACGCCAGAATCCCCTTTGTCACTGGGCGTTTTGCTAAGCGCCCAGGATGCTGCACACCTGGCGTTAAACGCCCAGAATGGTGCCCATTCTGGCGTTTAACGCCCAAAATGGCACCTTTACTGGCGTTAAACGCCCAGAATGGTGCCCATTCTGGCGTTTAACGCCCAAAATGCCCCTTACTGGCGTTTTTTCGCCAGTAAGCTATTTTTCTCTGCTTTTTGCGCTGAATCCTTCTGTAACTCTGTGAATTCCTTCATTTTTGATACTTGCCTTTGTAAAAACAAAACATATAACCTGCTAATGACTGGGTTGCCTCCCAGCAAGCGCTTCTTTACTGTCTTTAGCTGGACCTTTACTGAGAATCACTCTCAAGTCTTAGTTTTGAGCATTCCTGCTCAAAATTGCCTTCAAGATAATGCTTGATTCTTTGTCCATTAACAATGAACTTTTTGTCAGAATCAATATCCTGAAGCTCAACATATCCATATGGTGACACTCCTGTAATCACATACGGACCCCTCCACCGGGATTTAAGTTTTCCTGGAAACAATCTGAGCCTAGAATTGAAGAGCAGAACTTTTTGTCCTGGCTCAAAGACTCTGGTTGACAACTTCTTGTCATGCCACTTCTTTGCCTTTTCCTTATAATTTTTTGCATTTTCAAAGGCATTGAGTCTGAACTCCTCTAGCTCATTTAGCTGGAGCAATCTTTTTTCACCAGCTAACTGAGCATCCATGTTTAGGAATCTGGTTGCCCAGTAGGCTTTATGTTCCAGTTCCACGGGCAGATGGCAGGCCTTCCCATACACTAGTTGGTATGGAGAGGTTCCTATAGGAGTCTTGAATACTGTTCTGTATGCCCACAGAGCATCATCCAAACTCTTTGCCCAATCCTTTCTTCGGGCTATCACAGTCCGTTCTAGGATTCTTTTTAGTTCTCTGTTAGAGACTTCAGCTTGCCCATTTGTTTGTGGATGATACGGAGTTGCCACTTTGTGGCTAATTCCATATCTGACCATAGCAGAGTATAGCTGTCTATTGCAGAAATGAGTGCCCCCGTCACTGATTAGTACTCTGGGAACACCAAACCTGCTGAAGATGTATTTCTGGAGGAATTTCAGCACGGTCTTGGTATCATTAGTGGGTGTAGCAATTGCTTCTACCCACTTAGATACATAATCCACTGCCACCAGAATGTAAGTGTTTGAGTATGATGGTGGGAATGGACCCATGAAGTCAATTCCCCATACATCAAACAATTCTATCTCTAATATCCCTTGTTGAGGCATGGCATATCTGTGAGGCAAGTTACCAGCTCTTTGGCAACTATCACAGTTATGTACAAACTCTCGGGAATCTTTATAGAGAGTAGGCCAATAGAAGCCACATTGGAGGACTTTAGCGGCTGTTCGCTCACTTCCAAAATGTCCTCCATACTGTGATCCATGGCAATGCCATAGGATCCTTTGTGCTTCTTCTCTGGGTACACATCTGTGGATCATTCCGTATGCACATCTCTTAAAGAGATATGGCTCATCCCATAGGTAGTACTTGGCATCTGAAATTAATTTCTTTCTTTGCACTCTGCTGTACTCCTGGGGTATGAACTTCACAGCTTTATAATTTGCAATATCTGCAAACCATGGAGCTTCCTGGATGGCAAAGAGTTGCTCATCTGGGAAGGTCTCAGAAATCTCAGTAGAAGGGAGGGACGCCCCAGCTACTGGTTCTATTCGGGACAGATGATCAGCTACTTGGTTCTCTGTCCCTTTTCTGTCTCTTATTTCTATATCAAACTCTTGCAGAAGCAATACCCATCTTATAAGCCTGGGTTTTGAATCCTGCTTTGTGAGTAAGTATTTAAGAGCAGCATGGTCAGTGTACACAATCACTTTGGATCCCACTAGATAAGATCTAAACTTGTCAATGGCATAAACCACTGCAAGTAATTCTTTTTCTGTGGTTGTGTAATTCTTCTGTGCATCATTTAGAACACGGCTAGCATAATAAATGACGTGCAGAAGCTTGTTATGCCTATGTCCCAACACTGCACCAATGGTATGGTCACTGGCATCACACATTAATTCAAATGGCAATGCCCAATCTGGTGCAGAGATGACTGGTGCTGTGACCAGCTTAGCTTTCAGGGTCTCAAACGCCTGCTGACACTGTGTGTTAAACACAAATGGCGTGTCAGCAGTTAGCAGGTTACTCAAAGGTTTTGCAATTTTCGAAAAATCCTTTATGAACCTTCTGTAGAATCCTGCATGCCCCAGAAAGCTTCTGATTGCCTTAACATTGGCAGGTGGTGGTAATTTTTCAATTACCTCTACCTTTGCCTTATCCACCTCTATTCCCGTGCTTGAAATTTTGTGCCCAAGGACAATTCCTTCAGTCACCATAAAGTGACATTTCTCCCAGTTTAAAACCAGGTTAGTCTCTTGGCACCTTTTCAGGACAAGTGCTAGGTGATTAAGACAGGAGCTGAATGAGTCTCCATATACTGAGAAGTCATCCATGAAGACTTCCAGGAATTTCTCCACGATATCAGAGAAGATGGATAGCATGCATCTCTGAAAGGTTGCAGGAGCATTACACAGACCAAAAGGCATCCTTCTGTAGGCAAACACGCCAGAAGGGCAAGTAAATGCTGTTTTCTCTTGGTCCTGAGGATCTACTGCAATTTGGTTGTAACCTGAATAGCCATCCAAAAAGCAGTAATAATCATGACCAGCTAGTCTTTCTAGCATTTGGTCTATGAATGGTAAAGGAAAATGATCCTTTCTGGTGGCTGTATTGAGCCTTCTGTAGTCAATACACATGCGCCACCCTGTGACTGTTCTTGTAGGAACCAGTTCATTTTTTCATTATGAACCACTGTCATACCTCCCTTTTTGGGGACAACTTGGACAGGGCTCACCCAGGGGCTATCAGAAATAGGATAAATAATCCCAGCCTCTAGTAATTTAGTGACCTCTTTCTGCACCACCTCCTTCATGGCTAGATTTAGCCTCCTCTGTGGTTGGACCACTGGTTTGGCATTATCCTCCAACAGGATCTTGTGCATGCATCTAGCTGGGCTAATGCCCTTAAGATCACTTATGGACCACCCAAGAGCTGTCTTGTGTGTCCTTAGCACTTGAATCAGTGCTTCCTCTTCCTGTAGATTCAAAGCAGAGCTTATAATCACTGGAAAAGTGTCACCCTCTCCCAGAAATGCATACTTCAGGGATGGTGGTAGTGGTTTGAGTTCAGGTTTGGGAGGCTTATCCTCCTCCTAAGGAATTTTCGAAAATTCCTTTGTTTCCTGTGGTTCTTCTTGATCAGGTTGAACATCCTTGAAGATGTCTTTAAGCTCTGATTCTAGGCTTTCAGTCATATTGATCTCTTCTACCAGAGAGTCAATAATGTCAGCGCCCATGCAGTCATTTGGTGTGTCTGGATGCTACATAGCTTTTACAGCATTCAACTTGAACTCATCCTCATTGACTCTCAGGGTTACTTCCCCTTTTTGTACATCAATGAGAGTTCATCCAGTTGCTAGGAAAGGTCTTCCTAGAATGAGAGTTGCATTTTTGTGCTCCTCCATTTCCAGCACCACAAAGTCAGTTGGAAAGGCAAATGGCCCAACCTTGACAATCATATCCTCTATTATGCCTGATGGATGTTTAATGGAGCCATCAGCAAGTTGGAGGCATATCCGGGTTGGTTTGACTTCTCCAGTCAACCCAAGCTTTCTGATAGTGGATGCAGGTATTAGATTGATGCTTGCTCCAAGAGCACATAGGGCTGTCTTGGTGCAAGCGCCTTCTAATGTGCATGGTATCATAAAGCTTCCTGGATCTTGAAGCTTTTCTGGTAGGCTTTTCAGAATGACTGCACTGCATTCTTCAGTGAGAAATACTTTTTCAGTTTCTCTCCAATCCTTCTTATGACTTAAGATCTCTTTCATGAACTTAGCATAAGAAGGTATTTGCTCAAGTGCCTCTGCAAATGGAATCTTTATTTCAAGAGTCCTTAGATAATCTGCAAAGCGGGCAAATTGCTTATCCTGCTCCGCTTGGCGGAGTTTCTGAGGATAAGGCATCTTGGCTTTATATTCTTCAACCTTAGTTGCTGCAGGCTTGTTCCTTACAGAAGTGGTTGAAGAATCCTTTTTAGAGGGATTACTGTCAACACTCTCAGGTGTCTGATCCTCCCTTGGCGTCTGAACGCCAGGATTGGGTGGAAAATGGGCGTTAAACGCCAACTTTTCCCCCTTTTCTGGCGTTTGAATGCCAGAACTGGGCAGGGAATGGGCGTTTAACACCAGCTTTCCCTCCCTTTGTGGCGTTTGAACGCCACTAGCATTCCTTTCTGGGCTCTTACTGTCCTCAGAGGGATTTTGAACAGTGGTTTGGTTATCCTCTGTCAATTGTTCCTTATTTGACTTTTTGCCCTTTTGAGTGGTGTTGTTCAATGTCTTCCCATTCCTCAGTTGAACTGCTTGACACTCTCCTGTTATCTGATTAGATATCTGCTGTTTTGCTTGATTCAACTGCTGTTCTATGTTCTTGTTAGCAACTTTAGTTTCATGGAGCATCTCTTTAAATTCTGCTAACTGTTCTGTCATCAGGAGCAATTGTTGATTAAGCTCAATCATCTGTTCTTGAGGATTAGGATCAGTGACTACTGCCATGACTTCCTCTTTTGGAGAGAACTCATTGCTAGAGTATAAGTATTGGTTTCTAGCAACAGTGTCTATAAGCTCTTGAGCCTCTTCAATTGTCTTCCTCATGTGTATAGATCCACCAGCTGAATGGTCTAAAGACATCTGAGCTTTTTCTGTAAGCCCATAGTAGAAGATGTCTAACTGTACCCACTCTGAAAACATTTCAGAGGGGCATTTTCTTAGCATACCTCTATACCTCTCCCAGGCATTATAAAGGGATTCATTATCCTCTTGTTTAAAGCCTTGGATGTCCAGCCTTAGCTGTGTCATCCTCTTTGGAGGGTAAAAATAATTCAGGAATTTGTCTGATAACTGTTTCCATGTCTTTATGCTTGCTGTAGGTTGGTTATTCAACCACCTTTTAGCTTGATCTTTTACAGCAAACGGAAACAGTAATAGTCTGTAGACATCCTGATCCACCTCTTTATCATGTACTGTGTCAGCAATTTGTAAGAACTGTGCCAGAAACTCAGTAGGTTCTTCCTGTGGAAGACCGGAATACTGACAATTTTGCTGCACTATGATAATGAGTTGAGGATTTAGCTCAAAGCTGCTTGCTTTGATGGGAGGTGTACAGATGCTACTCCCATATGCAGCTGTAATGGGGTTGGCATATGACCCCAGAGTCCTTCTGGACTGATCAATCCCACTTAGGTCCATAATGGATAAAGGAAAATGATATGGATTGCAAATAGATAAATTTGGTTTTCTTTTTTTGAATTATCCGAAAAAGATAAAATGAAATAAAACAAAAGAAAAATAAAATAAAAATTCGAAAATTAAAAGAGAATAAGATCAAAGCAAATTGAAAACTGAATCAATTAGTTAATTGAAAAGATTTTGAGATTAGCAATTAGAAAGATATGATTGAGAAAAATTTTATGAAAAAGATTTGATTTTTGAAATGAAGAAAGAGAAAAACAGCAAAATGACACCAAACTTAAAATTTTTAGAAAATCAAACACAATTTTTCGAAAATTTTAACGGTAAAACACAAAGATGACACCAAACTTAGAATTTTTTTACGGATCAAAAAGGGACTAAAGACATGCAAATTCGAAAATTAGAAGAAAAACAAAAACATGCAATTGACACCAAACTTAAAATATGAAACTAGACTCAACTAAAAGACTCTAAACCAACAAAAATAAAACAGTCCTAATCTAAGCAACAAGATAAACCGTCAGTTGTCCAAACTCGAACAATCCCCGGCAACGGCGCCAAAAACTTGGTGCACAAAATTGCAATCACACTTTTGCAATCCCGCACAACTAACCAGCAAGTGCACTGGGTCGTCCAAGTAATACCTTAATTGAGTAAGGGTCGATGCCACGGAGATTGTCGGCTTGAAGCAAGCTATGGTTATCTTGTAGATCTTAGTCAGGATATCAAAGATTATCAGGGTTGATTATGAAAAGTAACAGAACATGAAATAAGTACTTGTTTTGCAGTAATGGGGAAAAGGTTGAGGTTTTGGAGATGCTCCATCTTCTGAATCTCTGCTTTCCTACTGTCCTCTTCATCAAACACGCAAGGCTCCTTCCATGGCAAGCTGTATGTAGGGTTTCACCGTTGTCAATGGCTACCTCCCATCCTCTCAGTGGAAATGTTCAACGCACCCTGTCACGGCACGGCTATCCATCTGTCGGTTCTCAATCAGGCCGGAATAGAATCCAATGATTCTTTTGCGTCTGTCACTAATGCCCCGTCCTCAGGAGTTTGAAGCTCGTCACAGTCATTCAGTCATTGAATCCTACTCAGAATACCACAAACAAGGTTTAGACCTTCCGGATTCTCTTGAATGCCGCCATCAATTCTAGCTTATACCACGAAGATTCTGATTAAAGAATCCAAGAGATATCTACTTAATCTAAGGTAGAACGGAGGTGGTTGTCAGGCACACGTTCATAGTTGAGAATGATGATGAGTGTCACGGATCATCACATTCATCCGGTTTAAGAACAAGTAATATCTTAGAATGGAAGCAAGCATGATTGAATGAAAAACAGTAGTAATTGCATTAATCCATCAAGACACAGCAGAGCTCCTCACCCCCAACCATGGGGTTTAGAGACTCATGCTGTAAGAAGTACACAAAGAAACGTGTAAAGTGTCATGAGGTATCGATACAATATCAAAAGATCCTATTAATAGTGAACTAGTAACCTAGGGTATACAGAAATGAGTAAATGACGTAAAAATCCACTTCTGGGTCCACTTAGTGTGTGCTTGGGCTGAGCATTGAAGCTTTCATGTGTAGAGACCTTTTCTGGAGTTAAACGCCAGCTTTCATGCCAGTTTGGGCGTTTAACTCCAATTTTTATGCCAGTTCCAGCGTTAAACGCTGGAAATTTTGAGGCTGATTTGCAATGCCGGTTTGGGCCATCAAATCTCGGGCAAAGTATGGACTATTATACATTGCTGGAAAGCCCAGGATGTCTACTTTCCAACGCCGTTGAGATCGCGCCAATTGGGCTTCTGTAACTCCAGAAAATTCACTTTGAGTGCAGGGAGGTCAGAATCCAACAGCATCTGCAGTCCTTTTCAGCCTCTAAATCAGATTTTTGCTCAGAACCCTCAATTTCAGTCAGAAAATACCTGAAATCACAGAAAAACACACAAACTCATAGTAAAGTCCAGAAAAGTGAATTTTAACTAAAAACTAATAAAAATATAATAAAAACTAACTAGATCATACTAAAAATAATGCCAAAAAACGTATAAATTATCCGCTCATCAGGAGCTAAGTTGGTGATTGGTGAGGAATTGAGCTTTGAAGGTTGTGGAACAAAGGAACTTTGAGGTGTCCAAGAATTAAGGAGGAATTGGCCAAGGTATGGTTTTGGTTTGTCGTAGATAATATGTAATGTAACGTGAAAATGTAGGCTAATTGACCAAAGGATAAGTTGGATTATGTGAATTTGTTGAGGTTTAGTGATTCCTGGTGTAAATGTTGAGCTTAATATGAGAGTACGATGAATTATTGATTGATGATGAGGATTGATAATGATTATGGGTGATGATAATGATATATTGATGATTTATGAATAATATTGTTTTGATTATGAATTGTTTGGGTTGGAATTGATGAAATTGGATATTGGTATGTCGTGGAAGCAATGAAAAGGATATGAATGTGGTTTGAACATATTTAGTGTTTTTTTGAGGTGTAATATATTGGTTTTGAAATGAAAGTTTGGTAAAAATAGAGGTTTCGCATTTCTTTGTAAAACTTGAATTTTAAACAACTTCGATGGGTTATAACTTGTCTTCCAGACCTTCAAACTTTGTCAAACGTATTTTTAATGAAAATTGGATCTGTGATGTTTATGCTGTTTGAAGAACGGACTAAAAATAACCTTTAACGAAAAATTATGCGCGTCGAAAGTTTGGTGTGCAATAGTAATTTCTATAGAACTTAGCAGCTTTTTACCACTTTGAGGAGCATGCGTACGGGAACACACATGCGACGCGAATCCTGGGCACTGCCCAGACGTCTCGTGTACGCAGGTGTGTGTATGTGTATGCGGAATGGGATGTTTTACATGCTTGCGTACGTGGGTAGTACCACGCAATGCGGGGAGGTTTCCCTGCCTAAGGGGCTCGCGTAAACGGACAAGGATCGTGTACGCAAGATTAGTAAATGACACTTCTGCGTACGTGAAACATGGCATGTGTACGCAGAATCCCTGTTTTGGGAAAAGTTGAATTTTGTGATTTAAACCTATTTTCCACTTTCTAAACCTAGTTACCTTTTAAAGTCCCAAATTTAGTTCCTAAAGATAGGGAAAGGGGTAAACCTAAAGAGGGGAGAAACTTGGAAGTTAAGGAAGATGATGAAGTGATGATTTATGTTTGGAAAAGTGCGAAAATACTAGATATGAAATTAACGAGAGCCATACTAATGATGATTTGACTGATATTTAATTATTGAGTTGTGAAATTGCTGCTGGTCTTATGCATTGTTTGATCTTGAGTATGTTGAAGATGGGTCTATTGATTGTGTGCAATCTGTCCATTTTGGATGCATCAGTTTCTCTCTGTTTGTAAAGTGTGTCAAGCACTATATCCCAAGAGTTTGGCAGGAACTATATCCCAAGAGTGTGGGAGTACTTTACTCTGAAAAGTGTGTCTGACACTATATCCCAAGAGCGTGGTAGGCGCTACATCCCAAGAGTGTGGGAACATTTTATCCCGAGAAATGCAGCAAGCACTATATCCCAAGAGTGTGGATGCATGTCAGAGAGACGATATCTGGGTTAGCTACCGGGTGTGTTAGGTTCTGGAAAAGAAACTGACACGTGAGCTCATGCCCATTAGGAAAAGCAATCATCATATGTATTTGTATGTTTTGTATGTATGAGTTTGCATTTATTTTAACTTGCCTAATTGACTATATGTGATTAGCTCCAATCCGACCTATTTGAGGTAACTGTTATCTATACTTGTGTTTTCCTTGAATGCATTGTATGTCTTTGCAACTGAGAGATCCCTTATCCTAGTGGTGCGTGAAATTAGAACTTGCATAACTGAACCGGCAAGTGCACCTGGTCATCCAAGGAATACCTCAGGTGAGTGAGGGTCGATCCCACGAGGATTGTCGGATTGAGCAAGCAATGGTTCTTTTGTAGATCTTAGTCAGGCAAATAGAAAGGTGATTGTTGTTGTTGTAGGCGCATAAACAAAATAATAAAGAAAAGACGTAGAACAATGATAAGGAATTAGTTAAGGCCTTGGAGATGCTTATCATTCTGGATTAATACTTCTTCTTACTGACTACTTTAACAATGAGTGATTCATTCAATGGCAAGGCTGTAAGTGATTAAAGCCAGGGCTAGTGGTCATTAATCTCCTCTGATCCAGATCAAATGCCGGTGCTAATGGTCATCCAATCTGAACAAGGGTGAAGCTTGCGCAATTCAATCTCTGGTGATCCTACTCAAAACGCCACAGATAAGGTCAGATCTTCTAGATCGAAGAATGATGCTCTGTACTCTAGCCTTAGCGCGACAAAGACCTCAATTACCCATGACTAACGAGATTTTGTCACATATCCCAATTAGCCCAGCTACTCTCTTGGAACCTGTGATGTACTCTCAAGCTGTAGCTTAATACTATCCGACTAAGACTTCACAAGAGCTCATGTAGAATAACGGTCATACTCTCGTTCCACCCCAGATTCCTAAAGATGAAGAATGAAAATACATAGTATAGAATCAAACATATATTAAAGTAGAAAAGTAATGATATTAATCCATAGGAATGAGAAGAGCTCCTATCCTTAACTTAGGAAGTTTAGTTGCTCATGCTTTACAAAGAAAACAGATAAAAAGGTGTAATATAATGTGTCTGCGCTTCTCCCCACCTGGGAGGCATAATTCTAGAATGGGTGCTTCCTGTTCCAGAAATACTAATCGAATAATAAATGCTAAATGGTGCAGGAAATTGTGATCTCAATGGCACCAACAACTTGGTACGCACAATTGTAATCTCTACTCTTTTTCACAACTTCGCACAGCTAACCAGCAAGTGCACTAGGTCGTCCAAGTAATAAACCTTACGTGAGTAAGGGTCAATCCCACAGAGATTGTCGGCTTGAAGCAAGCTATGGTCATCTTGTAAATCTCAGTCAGGCGGATTCAAATGGTTATAAAGTTTTGATAATTAAAAGATAAATAAACACTCTCTCAAACTTCTATCTCTCACTTTATCTTCAAACCACCATAACTTTTGATCTAGAGCTCCGATTGCCGCACCATTTACGGCCACGCGTTCACCGTGAAGAGCTCTACAAAACCCATACAACCAATCTTGAGGTAAGCCACGTTTTTCTCTTCGAATTTCTAGCCTTGTTTTTGAGTTTCATGAGCAAAAATATTGAGATTTTGGGCTCTTTGATGTTATAGGACCCAACTCTCTTGAAGGAGAAGATTAATCTTGTCTTCTTGGACCTTGGGTGTGGTAAGATTCTCAGCCCTAGTGTAATTTTTTGTTATATGATGTTTGGGTATTGAGATGTTGTGTATGGGTATGATGATTGTGGCTTAGGTTGTGTATATGTGAATTTTGGAGCATAATTGAGACCTTGGAAAGTTGAAAAGAGATTTTTAGTGGTAAAAATCTGTTCTTGGAGGTGTTGAGACCTAGAGGGCTTGTGGATAAGTGGTTTGGAAGTGCTCCGGCTGAGCTTGGGAAATCGGCTAAGGTATGATCTCGGTTTCTCGTATCTAATATGTAATGTGGTAGGAAATACTTAGGCTAGAGGTCCTAAAATAGGCATTGAATGGTTGATGTTGTTGAATGGTTGAAATACATGATGTGGTCATATATGTGATGATGATTATTGATGCCTTGATGGTATGATGTATGAGAAATATGCATGTTGTGGTATATGCTTGATGAGTAATTGAGGTTGGATTATGGGTGACACTATGTTGATGGTGAATATGATATTGAGTATGTGCAATGATGGTTAATTGGAAATGGTATTATTGGAAATTAGGATGAGAAAGTATGTATGACATGTTTATATGTTGTCTCTTAGTCATTTGATTGAGAAGTGTTAAATTAGTGGGATGATGCTTTGTGAATTGTGGTGAAGTGTTAATGTGTGAGTTGAAGAGGCTAGATGTTGATTTTGGTACATTTTGATTGATTTCAAAAATGGTTGAAATTGGCATGTTTTGGTAAATTTTGAAAGGGGATGAAATTGGCACTTTGTGGTTTTGTATGAAAACATAGTTTTTGGGCATACTTTGATGAGACAAAACTTGGACTACAGATCCCCGTTTTGTACCAAACTTTTTTAGAAATAAAATTGGATCCGGGATGTCCATTCCATTGGAAGAACGGGCGGAAAACAATTTAAAATGAGAGAGTTATGTCCGTCGGAAGATTGGGGGTTGAATATGTAAATTCTGCAGCTTTTAACTTAGAAACTTTTTAGCAGAATGACCCTCCGCGCGTAGGCGCACTTGGCGCGTACGCGCCGTTTTTCAAAAAGGCACCATCCACACGTGCGTGTGGCGTGCGCGTGCGCGTCGATGTGATGCACCCAATGCCCAGCCATTTTCCCGAGAGTTGTGCCAGAGTTGTGCCTGCGGCACAAATATACCCGCGCATACGCGCGGCTGACGCGTACGCGTCGTTTGGCTAATTTTCAATCCGCGCGTCTGCGTGTATGACGCTTGTGCGTCGATGAGTTTTGTAGCCATCCACGCGTGCGCGTAGAGTGTGCGTACGCGTGGCCCTGTTTTCATCCCAAAGTTGATTTTTGAGTTTTAAAAGCCAAATTTCATACTTCTAAGCCTCTGATCTCACCACTTGTGTCTTGAATCATGATGATACGCTTAGCAATGAGAAAATGAGCTAGTAAATGTGGTAACTTGTGAGTGAAGCAAGGAAAAAATGAATGATGAATGAGGATCAAAGATGATTTTGTGAGATGCGGAGGATGGCGGTGGAAGTTCTTGTTATGCCATGGGCCGAAGGGCCGTAATTGTTAATGAATTGGCTGGTTATGGATTTAACCGTGAGCTAAATGGCTAGATTATTGCCGTGTTACGGCGGAGCCATGATTATGGCTAAGTATAAATGCATATATGTTGTTGAATGAATTGTGAATGATTGCACTTCCACTTTTGGAGATGAGAGTTTCCCTGGGAGAAAGCAATGGCTAGCCACCACATGCTCCAGGTTGAGACTCGAAACTCTTTTGACCCTACATCGTAAGTGTGGCCGGGCAGTGTGAAAGTCCTGGATGAGCTTGCCCCTGTAAATATTCACCAGTGAGGGTGATGGATATGGATCATGATTATGATCAAGTTTATGACGAGTATAACTCGAGTTGGAGATGCGCGACAGAGGGACAGTCCAATGGTTAGCTACCAGGACTTGTCGGGTTGGCTCTATAACCGACAGATGATATCATCAGCCATTAGGGACAGGCATTCATCATATGCATACTATGTGAATTGATTGAGATTGCCTATTTGACTGCATATTACTTGCTATTTGTTTAAATGCCTTATCTGTTCCTACTTGGATATCTCTTGTCTGAAATAACTGTGTTTGCTACATTTTACTCCTGTTGGTGGTTGGGAGGTCTGAAGGGTTTGGAAAGGGAAGAAATAGTTAGACTGAAGGATCTTTAGTCAGTTGCCACTTATGGTTTAGCTTGTTTATAAGATTTGATTTTATCTGGAGGAAGTTCTAGGATTGCCTTCGGCTTTCCTCTATTATTATATATTATATATGTGGAAGCTGTTACCATGCTGGGAACCTATGGTTCTCACCCATGCAGATTTTGTGGTTTTCAGATGCAGGACGTGAGGTTTCTCGCTGAAGCATGCTGGAGACTTCTGGATTAGCGAAGATCCTTTGTTCTCGGGACTCTGTTTTGATTTTATGATTTCTCTTAGATACTTTATCTCCATTGAATAATAAAAACTGTGATGACTCCTCTTATAGGAGATTTTGGGAGAATAGGTTCTCAATTTTTGTGTCCCTTTGGGTTTTCCTTGGGGTTTCTGGTGAACGAAATTGTGATCATCAACAATGGCCCCAAAGACTTGGTGCTCTCAGACGTGAATCATACTTAGTCACAACTCTGCACAACCAACCAGAAAGTGTACTGGGTCGTCCAAGTAATACCTTACGTGAGTAAAGGTCGATCCCACAGAGATTGTTGGTATGAAGCAATCTATGGTCATCTTGTAGATCTTAGTCAGGCTGATTCAAATGTGATTGGATTAGATAATTAAAAGATAAATAAAATAGGATTGAAATACTTATGTAAATTAATGGTGGGAATTTCAGATAAGCGTATGGAGATGCTTGTCCCTGTTGAATCTCTGCTTTCCTACTGCTTTCATCCAATCCTTCTTACTCCTTTCATCCCATCCTCTTAGTGAAAATGGTCCAAATGCTCTGTCACAGCACGGCTAATCATCTGTCGGTTCTCAATCAGGTTGGAATAGAATCCCGTGATTCTTTTGCGTCTGTCACTAACGCCCAGCCTTCAGGAGTTTGAAGCTCGTCACAGTTATTCAATTCCGGAATCCTACTCGGAATACCACAGACAAGGTTAGACTTTCTGGATATCCATGAATGCCGCCATCAATTCTAGCTTATACCACAAAGATTCTGATTAAGGAATCCAAGAGATATGCACCCGGTCTAAGGTAGAACGGAAGTGGTTGTCAGTCACGCGCGTTCATAGGTGAGAATGATGATGAGTGTCACAGATCATCACATTCATCAAGTTGAAGTGCAACGAATATCTTAGAACAGGAATAAATCGAATTGGATAGAAAATAATAGTAATTGCATTAAAATTTGAGGTACAACAGAGCTCTACACCCTTAATCTATGGTGTGTAGAAACTCCACCGTTGAAAATACATAAGTGAAAGGTCCAGGTATGGCCGAATGGCCAGCCTCCCAAACGTGATCAATTGTCTCCTAAGATGAATAATAAAATAAAACTGAGACCAAAGATGTTGTCAAAAGACCGAATGATCCAAAGACTTCTAATGCACTAGTAAAAAGTTCTATTTATACTAAACTAGCTACTAGGGTTTACAGAAGTAAGTAATTGATGCATAAATCCACTTCCGGGGCCCACTTGGTATGTGCTTGGGCTGAGCTTGACCTGTCCACGAGCTGAGGCTTCTCTTGGAGTTGAACGCCAAGTTGTAACGTGTTTTGGGCGTTCAACTCTGGTTCGTGACGTGTTTCTGGCGTTTGACTCGAGAATGCAGCATGGAACTGGCGTTGAGCGCCAGTTTACATCGTCTAATCACGAATAAAGTATAAACTATGGAAAGCTCTAGATGTCTACTTTCCAACGCCATTAAGAGCGCGCCATTTGGGGTTCTCTAACTCCATAAAATCCATTTCGAGTGCAGGGAGGTCAGATTCCAACAGCATCAGCAGTCCTTTGTCAGCCTCGTATCAGAGTTTTGCTCAGGTCCCTCAATTTCAGCCAGAAAATACCTAAAATCACAGAAAATCACACAAACTCATAGTAAAGTCCAGAAATGTGAATTTAGCATAAAAACTAATGAAAACATCCCTAAAAGTAGCTGGATCCTACTAAAACCTATCCAAAAACAATGCCAAAAAGTGTATAAATTATCCGCTTATCACAACACCAAACTTAAATTGTTGCTTGTCCCCAAGCAACTTAAAATCAATTAGGATAAAAAGAAGAAAATATACTATAAATCCCAAAATATCAATGAATATTAGTTCTAATTAGATGAGCGGGACTTGTAGCTTTTTGCTTCTGAATAGTTTTGGCATCTCACTTTATCCTTTGAAGTTTAGAATGATTGGCATCTATAGGAACTCAGAGTTTAGATATTGTTATTGATTCTCCTAGTTTAGTATGTTGATTCTTGAACACAGCTACTTTTATGAGTCTTGGCCGTGACCCTAAGCACTTTGTTTTCCAGTATTACCACCGGATACATAAATGCCGCAGACATATGACTGGGTGAACCTTTTCAGATTGTGACTTAGCTTTGCTAGAGTCCCCAGTTAGAGGTGTCCAGAGCTCTTAAGCACACTCTTTTTGCTTTGGATCACGACTTTGACCACTCAGTCTCAAGCTTTTCACTTGGACCTGCATGCCACAAGCACATGGTTAGGGACAGCTTGATTTAGCCGCTTAGGCCTGGATTTTATTTTCCTGGGCCCTCCTATCCATTGATGCTCAAAGCCTTGGATCCTTTTTACCCTTGCCTTTTGGTTTTAAGGGCTATTGGCTTTTTCAGCTTGCTTTTTCTTTTTCTTTCTATTTTTTTCGCCACATTTTTTTTCACAAGCTTTTGCTTTTTCACTACTTTTTCTTGCTTCAAGAATCAATTTTCATGATTTTTCAGATTGTCAATAACATTCTCTTTGTTCATCATTCTTTCAAGAGCCAACAATATAAACAACAAGATCAAAATTATGCACTGTTCAAGCATTCATTCAGAAAACAAAAAGTATTGTCACCACATCAATATAATTAAACTAAATTCAAGGATAAATTCGAAAATCATGTACTTCTTGTTCTTTTGAATTAAAAACATTTTTCTTTTAAGAGAGGTGAAGGATTCATGGAATTTATTTATAACTTTAAGACATAGTTACTAAACACTAATGATCATGAAGTAGAGACACAAATATAGATGACATAATAAGCATAAAAACCGAAAAACAAAAAAAAATAAGAACAAGGAATGAATCCACCTTAGTAGCGTCTTCTTCTTGAAGGACCAATGATGTCCTTAAGCTCTTCTATGTCTCTTCCTTGCCTTTGTTGCTCCTCTCTCATTGCCCTTTGATCTTCTCTAATTTCATGGAGAATGATGGAGTGCTCTTGATGTTCCACCCTTAATTGATCCACATTGTAACTCAAATCTTCTAAGAAAGTGTTGAGTTGTTCCCAATAGTTGTTGGGAGGAAAGTGCATCCCTTGAGGCATCTCTGGGATTTCTTGGTGATGAGCTTCCTCATGCGTCTCTTGGGTTCCATGAGTGGGCTCTCTTGTTTGCTCCATCCTTTTCTTAGTGATGGGCTTGTCCTCCTCAGTGAGGATGTCTCATTCTATGATAACTCCAGCTGAGTAACATAGATGGCAAATAAGATGAGGAAAATCTAGCCTTGCCAAAGTAGAGGACTGATCGGCTATTTTGTAGAATTCATGGGAGATGACTTCATGAACTTCTACTTCCTCTCCAATCATGATGCTATGAATCATGATGGCCCGATCCACAGTAACTTCAGATCGGTTGCTAGTGGGGATGATGGAGCGTTGAATGAACTCTAACCATCCTCTAGCCCCTTTGGAGTCTCTTTTCCATTGAGCTCCTTCCATACATATGTCCATAAGGACTTGGTCCAACCTTTGATTAAAGTTGACCCTTCTAGTGTAGGGGCGTGCATCTCCTTGCATCATGGGTAAGTTGAACGCCAACCTCACATTTTCCGGACAAAAAATCTAAGTATTTCCCCCGAACCATTGTAAGATAATTCTTTGGATTCGGGTTCACACTTTGATCATGGTTCCTAGTGATCCATGCATTGGCATAGAACTCTTGGACCATTAAGATTCCGACTTGTTGCATGGGATTGGTTAGGACTTCCCAACCTCTTCTTTGGATTTCATGTCGGATCTCTGGATACTCATTTTTCTTGAGCTTGAAAGAGACCTCGGGGATCACCTTCTTCTTTGCCACAACATCATAGAAGTGGTCTTGATGGGTTTTGGAGATGAATCTTTCCATCTCTCATGACTCGGAGGTGGAAGCTTTTGTCTTCCCTTTCCCTTTTCTAGAGGATTCTCCGGCCTTAGGTGCCATTAATGGTAATGGAAAAACAAAAAGCTTATTCTTTTACTACACCAAACTTAAAATATTGCTCGCCCTCGAGCAAGAGAAGAAATAAGAGAAGAAGAAAAAGAAGAAAATATGGAGGAGAAGGGGAGGTGTATTCGGCCAAGGTATAAAAGAGGGGGTTTTGTTGTGTAAAAAGGAAGTAGAACGGAGGGGTATATATAGGGAGGTGAGAGAGGGTAGGTTTGGCCATTTAGGGTGGGTTTGGGTGGGAAAGATTTTTGAATTTTGAAGGTAGGTGGGGTTTATGGGGAAGAGTGGATGGATGTGAGTGGTGGAGGGGGTAATTGGGAAAAGAGATTGAGGTGATTGGTGAAGGGTTTTTGGGAAAGTGTGCTATAGAATTAATTAGGAGGTAAGGTGGGAATATGTTAGGTGGGGATCCTGTGGGGTCCACAGATTCTGAGATGATCCTGTGGGGTCCACAGATCCTGAGGTGTCAAGGATTTACATCCCTACACCAATTAGGCATGTAAAATGCCTTAGCATAGCATTCTGGCATTTAAACGCCGAAGTGGCGCACGTTCTGGGCGTTCAACGCCCATGTGCAGCATGTTTCTGGCGTTGAACGCCAGTTCCATGCTTGTTATTGGAGTTCAACGCCAGCTTTCCTCAGGGCATATTCCTAGCGTCCAGACGCCAGGATGTTGCTTGTTTTTGGCGTTCAGCGCCAGATCCATGCTCTGTTCTGGCGTTGAATGCCAGCCAGATGCACCTTACTGGGGTTTAAATGCCAGTAAGTCCTTCCTCCAGGGTGTGATTTTTCTTCTGCTATTTTTGATTCTGTTTTTAATTTTAATAATTTTTTCGTGACTCCACATGATCATGAACCTACTAAAACATAAAATAACAATTAAATAAAAATAAAATCAGATAAAAATTGGGTTGCCTCCCAACAAGCGCTTCTTTAATGTCAATAGCTTGACAGTGGGTTTTCTTGGAGCCACAAAGGTGATCAGGTCAATGTTGTGAACTCCCAACACCAAACTTAAAGTTTGGTTGTGGGGATTCAACACCAAACTTAGAGTTTGGTTGTGGCCTCCCAACACCAAACTTAGAGTTTGATTGTGGGGGCTCTGTTTAACTCTGTATTGAGAGAAGCTCTGCATGCTTACTCTCCCTTGTTACAGAAGGATAGCCGTGTGCCTTAAACACAAGGTAGTCCCCATTCAATTGAAGGACTAATTCTCCTCTGTTAACATCTATCACAGCTTCTGCTGTGGCTAGGAAAGGTCTTCCAAGGATGATGCATTCATCCTCCTCCTTCCTAGTGTCTAAGATTATAAAATCAGTAGGAATGTAAAGCTCTTTAACCTTTACCAACACGTCCTCTACTGATCCATAAGCTTGTCTTACTAACTTGTCTGCCAATTGTAATGAGAATAAGGCAAGTTGTACCTCACTGATCCCCAGCTTCTCCATTACAGAGAGTGGCATAAGATTTATGCCTGACCCTAGGTCACACAGAGCTTTTTCAAAGGTCATGGTGCCTATGGTATAGGGTATTAAGAATTTCTCGGGATCTTGTTTCTTTTGAGGTAGAGTTTGCTGAACCCATGTATCAAGTTCACTAATGATCAAGGGAGGTTCACCTTCCCAAGTCTCATTACCAAATAACTTGGCATTCAGCTTCATGATGGCTCCTAGATATTGAGCAACTTATTCTCCAGTTACATCTTCATCCTCTTTAGAGGAAGAATAGTCTTCAGAGCTCATGAATGGCAGAAGGAGATTTAATAAAATCTCTATGATCTCTATATGAGCCCCAGATTCCTTTAGATCCTTAATAGGGAACTCCTTCTTGCTTGAGAGACGTCCCAGGAGGTCTTCCTCACTAGGATTTTCGTCCTTCTCCTCCCTTGTGCATTCGGCCATATTGATTACATCAATGGCCTTGCACTCTCCTTTTGGATTTTCTTCTGTATTGCTTGGGAGAATACTGGGAGGAGTTTCAATGACTTTCTTACTCATCTGGCCCACTTGTGCCTCCAAATTTCTGATGGAGGACCTTGTTTCACTCATGAAACTTAAGGTGGCCTTTGACAGATCAGAGACTAAATTTGCTAAATTAGAGGGGCTCTGCTCAGAATTTTCTGTCTGTTGCTGAGAAGATGATGGAAAAGGCTTGTTATTGCTGAGCCTGTTTCTTCCACCATTATTAAAGCCTTGTTGAGGCTTTTGTTGATCCTTCCATGAGAAATTTGGATGATTTCTCCATGATGAATTATAGGTGTTTCCATAAGGTTCAGCCATGTAATTAACCTCTGCCATTGCAGGGTTTTTAGGATCATAAGCTTCTTCAGAAGCTGCCTCTTTAGTACTGTTGGATGCATTTTGCCATTCATTCAGACTTTGAGAGATCATGTTGACTTACAGAGTCAACACTTTGTTCTGAGATAATATGGCATTTAGAGCATCAATCTCAAGAACTCCCTTCCTCTGAGGCGTCCCACTATTCACGGAATTCCTCTCAGAAGTGTACATGAATTGGTTATTTGCAACCATGTCAATAAGTTCTTGAGGTTCTGCAGGCGTTTTCTTTAGGTGAATGGATCCACCTACAGAATGGTCCAATGACATCTTGGAAAACTCAGATAGACCATAATAGAATATATCTAATATGGTCCATTCTGAAAACATGTCAGAAGGACACTTTTTGGTCATCTGCTTGTATCTTTCCCAAGCTTCATAGAGGGATTCACCATCTTTTTGCTTGAAGGTTTGAACATCTACTCTAAGCTTGCTCAGCTTTTAAGGAGGAAAGAATTTGTCCAAGAAGGCCGTGACCAGCTTATCCCAGGAGTCCAGGCTATCTTTTGGTTGTGAGTCCAACCATGTCCTAGCTCTGTCTCTTACAGCAAAAGGGAAAAGCATGAGCCTGTAGACTTCAGGATCTACTCCATTCGTCTTAACAGTCTCACAAATCTGCAAGAACTCAGTTAAAAACTGATAAGGATCCTCAGATGGAAGTCCATGAAACTTGCAGTTCTGTTGCATTAAATCAACTAATTGAGGTTTCAGCTAAAAATTATTTGCTCCAATGGCAGGAATGGAGATGCTTCTTCCATCAAACTTGGACGTTGGTTTAGTGAAATCACCAAGCATTCTCCTTGCATTATTGTTGTTGGGTTCGGCTGCCATCTCCTTCTCTTGTTCGAAAATTTCAGAAAGGTTGTCTCTGAATTGTTGTAATTTAGCTTCTCTTAGTTTCCTCTTCAGAGTCCTTTCAGGTTCAGGATCAGCTTCAACAAGAGTATCTTTTTCCTTGTTCCTGCTCATATGAAAGAGAAGAGAAAAAGAAAAGGAAGAAAAATCCTCTATATCTGGACAAAGAGGATCCATATTATTAGTAGAAGAAGAAAGGAATAAACGTGGAGAATCCAATCACAAGGATGAGGATAGAGGCAGTGATTGGAGATGAAGAGAGGTGAAGAGAAGTGTTAGTAAACAAATAAATAAATAGAAGAAGAGAAAAGAGGGAGAATTCGAAAATAATTTTGAAAAAGTAGTTAATGATTTTCGAAAATTAAAGATAAGATATAATTAAAATTAAAATTTAAAACAATTAGTTAATTTAAAAAGAATTTTGAAAAAGGGATGAGATATTTTCAAAAATTAGAGAGGAAAAAGTAGTTAGGTGGTTTTGAAAAAGATGAGAAACAAACAAAAAGTCAAATAGTTAGTTGAAAAAGATATTAAAGTCAAATTTGAAAGGATAAGAAGATAAGAAGTTAGATAAGATATTTTGAAATCAAATTTTTGAAAAAGATAAAATTTTGAAAAAGATATGATAAAAAGATAAGATGAAAAGATATGATAAAAAGATATGGTTGAAAAAGATTTAATTTTTAAAATTAAAATTAATTACTTAACTAACAAGAAACTAAAAGATATGATTCTAGAATTTAAAGATTGAACCTTTCTTAACAAGCAAGTAACAAACTTCAAATTTTTGAATCAATCACATTAATTGTTAGTGTAATTTCGAAAATAAAGATAAAATTAAAAAAGAATTTTGAAAAATATTTTTAAATTTTCGAAAATCATAAGATAAAAATGAAAAAGATTTGATTTTTGAAAAAGTTTTGAAAAGATAGGATTTTTTAAAATTGAAAATTTGACTTGACTTGTAAGAAAC
Organism: Arachis stenosperma; assembly: GCF_014773155.1. Taxonomy (NCBI): domain Eukaryota; kingdom Viridiplantae; phylum Streptophyta; class Magnoliopsida; order Fabales; family Fabaceae; genus Arachis; species Arachis stenosperma. The sequence goes on from NC_080382.1 coordinate 35,717,151, forward strand.
AACTAATTTTAAAACTTTTTTGACTAAGTCAACTCAAATTTTCGAAAATTATGAGAAAATTAAGGAAAATATATTTTTTTTGAATTTTTGATGATGAGAGAGAAAAACATAAAAATGACCCAAAGCATGAAAATTTTGGATCAAAACCAATTATGCATGCAAGAACACTATGAATGTCAAGATGAACACCAAGAACACTTTGAAGATCATGATGAACATCAAGAACATATTTTTGAAAAATTTTTGATGTAAAGAAAACATGCAAGACACCAAACTTAGAAATCTTTAATGCATGGATTCTAACAAACGAAAAATGCATATGAAAACAACAAGAGATACAAAACAAGAAAACATCAAGATCAAACAAGAAGACTTACCAAGAACAACTTGAAGATCATGAAGAACACTATGAATGCATGACTTTTCGAAAAAAGCATAATAATTTTTAAAACATGCAATTGACACCAAACTTAAAAGTTGACTCAAGACTCAAACAAGAAACATAAAATATTTTTGGTTTTTATGATTTTCTAATTTTTTTGTATTTTCTTTTATTATTTTTTTTTCGAAAAACATATAGGAAAAAGAAAATAAGAAATTCAAAATCTTTAAGAAGAATTCCAGGAATCTTTCAATATTAGCCCAAAGCTCCAATCAAAGGGTTTGAATTGGCTTAATAGCCAGTCAGCTTTAGGATGGAATTACATGCATTGTGGTGATTAGTTGAAGACCAATTCCAAAGAAGTTTGAATATGGCTTTACAGCCAGCTAGGATTCAACATGTTACTATGAAACTCTAGAATTCATTCTTGAAAGTTTTGAAGCCATAGAATAATTAAAAATTTTTTTTTTCGAAAATAAATTTTTTTTTTTGAAAAACGAAAACAAAGAAAAATTTTGAAAAATTTTGAAAACTTTTTGAAAAGAAAATTACCTAATCTGAGCAACAAGATGAACCGTCAGTTGTCCATACTCGAACAATCCCCGGCAACGATGCCAAAAACTTGGTGGACGAAATTGTGATCATCAACAATGGCCCCAAAGACTTGGTGCTCTCAGACGTGAATCACACTTAGTCACAACTCCGCACAACTAACCAGCAAGTGTACTGGGTCGTCCAAGTAATACCTTACGTGAGTAAGGGTCGATCCCACAGAGATTGTTGGTATGAAGCAATCTATGGTCATCTTGTAGATCTCAGTCAGGCTGATTCAAATGTGATTGGATTAGATAATTAAAAGATAAATAAAATAGGATAGAAATACTTATGTAAATTAATGGTGGGAATTTCAGATAAGCGTATGGAGATGCTTGTCCCTGTTGAATCTCTGCTTTCTTACTGCTTTCATCCAATCCTTCTTACTCCTTTCCATGGCAAGCTGTATGTAGGGCATCACCGTTGTCAATGGCTACATCCCATCCTCTCAGTGAAAATGGTCAAAATGCTCTGTCACAGTACGACTAATCATCTGTCGGTTCTCAATCAGGTTGGAATAGAATCCCGTGATTCTTTTGCGTCTGTCATTAACGCTCAGCCTTCAGGAGTTTGAAGCTCGTCACAGTCATTCAATTCCGGAATCCTACTCAGAATACCACAGACAAGGTTAGACTTTCCGGATTCCCATGAATGCCGCCATCAATTTTAGCTTATACCATGAAGATTCTGATTAAGGAATCCAAGAGATATGCGCCCGGTCTAAGGTAGAACGGAAGTGGTTATCAGTCACGCGCGTTCATAGGTGAGAATGATGATGAGTGTCACGGATCATCACATTCATCAAGTTGAAGTGCAACGAATATCTTAGAACAGAAATAAATCGAATTGGATAGAAAATAATAGTAATTGCATTAAAACTTGAGGTACAGCAGATCTCCACACCCTTAATCTATGGTGTGTAGAAACTCCACCGTTGAAAATACATAAGTGAAAGGTCCAGGCATGGCTGAATGGCCAGCCTCCCAAACGTGATCAATAGTCTCCTAAGATGAATAATAAAATAAAACTGAGACCAAAGATGTGGTCAAAAGACCGAATGATCCAAAGACTTCTAATGCACTAGTAAAAAGTTCTATTTATACTAAACTAGCTACTAGGGTTTACAGAAGTAAGTAATTGATGCATAAATCCACTTCCAGGGCCCACTTGGTGTGTGCTTGGGCTGAGTTTGATCTGTCCACGAGCTGAGGCTTCTCTTGGAGTTGAATGCCAAGTTGTAACGTGTTTTGGGCGTTCAACTCTGGTTCGTGACGTGTTTCTGGCGTTTGACTCTAGAATGCAGCATGGAACTGGCATTGAGCGCCAGTTTACGTCATCTAATCACGAATAAAGTATGGACTATTATATATTTCTGGAAAGCTATGGATGTCTAATTTCCAACGCCGTTGAGAGCGCACCATTTGGAGTTCTGTAGCTCTAGAAAATCCATTTCGAGTGTAGGGAGGTCAGATTCCAACAACATCAGCAGTCCTTTGTCAGCCTCCTATAAGAGTTTTGCTCAGGTCCCTCAATTTCAGCCAGAAAATACCTGAAATCACACAAAAACACACAAACTCATATTAAAGTCCAGAAATTTGAATTTAGCATAAAAACTAATGAAAACATCCCTAAAAGTTGCTGGATCCTACTAAAAACTATCTAAAAACAATGCCAAAAAGCGTATAAATTATCCGCTTATCAGTTTCCTATTTTATTTACTTGTATATATATGTATGTATATATATATATATATATATATATATATATATATATATATATATATATATGTGTTGCTTTGCTCGGACCGGTTATCTTCACAACCGGCTTTTGAGTTTTGATATTCCCGTTTTTGACACTCTTCTGTATATATATAATCTCGCGCTGGTTTATCCTTGTTCGTTATGTTATCGATCGGAGTGTTGTGCTTTTGAGTTACGAATTTTGTTTTACCCCTCTTTCTCAAAAAGGCTCCTAGTTATAATCATTTTTCACAATACTATTCGTACTAAATTTGTGTTTTAGAGGCCATAATACCTTGCCATCTCTGGATTATGACTTAAGCATAAGACTCTGTATGGTAGGGTGTTACAAGTTAGATTTTGCATTGTAATTACATGGAATGTCTTAGGCTAAGTGAGAAGTTTAGGTTAATCAAGGATTCAAATTTTAGTCCACTTAAACAAATACAATCCTACCTTGACCCTAACCCCATTACAACCCTTGAAAGACCTCTTGATATGTGTAGTCATGCATTAAATTTCTGTTGATTGGTAGAAGAAGAGAGAACCGAGAGACTCGACCCTCAAACATTTGAGTGATTAGAGTGTATACACTTTCAGTGAGGGTTTGATGCTTGGTGCACGAAATTGTGATCATCAATGGCACCATCAACATGGTACGCTCATTGCAATCTCAACTCTTTATCACAACTTCGCACAACTAACCAGCAAGTGCACTGGGTTGTCCAAGTAATAAACCTTACACGAGTAAGGGTCGATCCCACGGAGATTGTTGGTATGAAGCAAGCTATGGTCACCTTGTAAATCTCAGTCAGGCAGATTCAAATGGTTATGGATGATATATGAATAACGCATAGAATAAAGATAGAGATACTTATGTATTTCATTGGTGAAAATTTCAGATAAGCATATGGAGATGCTTTGTCCCTTCCGTCTCTTTGCTTTCCTACTGTCTTCATCCAATCCTTCTTACTCCTTTCCATGGCAAGCTGTATGTTGGGCATCACCGTTGTCAGTGGCTACAATCCCGTCCTCTCAGTGAAAATGTTCAACGCACCCTGTCACGGCACGGCTAATCATCTGTCGGTTCTCAATCAGGTTGGAGTAGAATCCATTGATTCTTTTGCGTCTGTCACTAACGCCCAGCCTTCAGGAGTTTGAAGCTCGTCACAGTCATTCAATCATTGAATCCTACTCAGAATACCATAGACAAGGTTTAGACCTTCTGGATTCTCTTGAATGCCGCCATCAATTCTAGCTTATACCACGAAGATTCCGATTAAGGGATCCAAGAGATAAACATTCAAGCCTTGTTTGCTTGTAGAATGGGAGTGGTTGTCAGGCACGCGTTCATAAGTGAGAATGATGATGAGCGTCACATAATCATCACATTCATCAAGTTCTTGAGTGCGAATGAATATCTTGGAATAAGAACAAGCTGAATTGAATAGAAGAATAACAGTAATTGTATTAATACTCGAGGTACAGCAGAGCTCCACACCTTAATCAATGGTGTGTAGAAACTCCACCGTTGAAAATACATAAGAATAAGGTCTAGGCATGGCCGAATGGCCAGCCTCCCAATATGTGATCAAAAGAATCAAAGATCTAAAGATGATCTAAGATCCAAAGATGATCCTAGGATCGAAAATGATCAAAAGATGAAAATACAATAGCAAAAGGTCCTATTTGTAGAGAACTAGTAGCCTAGGGTTTACAGAAATGAGTAAATGACATAAAAATCCACTTCCGTACCCACTTGGTGTGTGCTTGGGCTGAGCATTGAAGCATTTTCGTGTAGAGACTTCTCTTGGAGTTAAACGCCAGCTTTTGTGCCAGTTTGGGCGTTTAACTCCCATTCTTGAGCCAGTTCCGGCGTTTAACGCCGGGCAGTTTTGAGCTGATTTGGAATGCCGGTTTGGGCCATTAAATCCCAGGCAAAGTATGGACTATTATACATTTCTGGAAAGCCCAGGATGTCTATTTTCCAACGCCGTTGAGAGCGCGCCAATTGGGCTTCTGTAGCTCCAGAAAATCCACTTCGAGTGCAGGGAGGTCAGAATCCAACAGCATCTGCAGTCCTTTTCAGTCTCTGAATCAGATTTTTGCTCAAGTCCCTCAATTTCAGCCAGAAAATACCTGAAATCACAGAAAAACACACAAACTCATAGTAAAGTCCAGAAAAGTGAATTTTAACTAAAAACTAATAAAAATATAATAAAAACTAACTAAAACATACTAAAAACATACTAAAAAAATGAAAAAAAGCGTACAAATTATCCGCTCATCACAACACCAAACTTAAATTGTTGCTTGTCCTCAAGCAACTGAAAATCAAATAAGATAAAGAGAAGAGAATATGCAATGAATTCCAAAAACATCTATGAAGATCGGTATTAATTAGATGAGCGGAGCTTTTAGCTTTTTGCCTCTGAATAGTTTTGGCATCTCACTCTATCCTTTGAAATTCAGAATGATTGGCTTCTATAGGAACTCAGAATCCAGATAGTGTTATTGATTCTCCTAGTTAAGTATGATGATTCTTGAACACAGCTACTTTATGAGTCTTGGCCGTGGCCCAAAGCACTTTGTCTTCCAGTATTACCACCGGATACATACATGCCACAGACACATAATTGGGTGAACCTTTTCAGATTGTGACTCAGCTTTGCTAGAGTCCCCAATTAGAGGTGTCCAGGGTTCTTAAGAACACTCTTTTGCCTTGGATCACAACTTTATTATTTTTTTCTTTTTCTTTTTCTTTTTTTTTCGTTTTTCTCTGCTTTTTCTTGCTTCAAGAATCATTTTTATGATTTTTCAGATCCTAAGTAACATGTCTCCTTTTTCATCATTCTTTCAAGAGCCAACCATTCATGAACAACAAATTCAAAAGACATATGCACTGTTTAAGCATACATTCAGAAAACAAAAGTATTGCCACCACATCAAAATAATTAATCTGTTATAAAATTTAAAATTCATGCAATTCTTCTCTTTTTCAATTAAGAACATTTTTCATTTAAGAAAGGTGATGGATTCATAGGACATTCATAACTTTAAGGCATAGACACTAAGACATTAATGATCACAAGACACAAACATAGATAAACATAAGCATGATTTTCGAAAAACAGAAAAATAAGGAACAAGGAAATTAAAGAACGGGTCCACCTTAGTGATGGCGGCTTGTTCTTTCTTTTGAAGATCTTATGGAGTGCTTGAGCTCCTCAATGTCTCTTCCTTGCCTTTGTTGCTCCTCTCTCATGATTCTTTGATCTTCTCTAATTTCATGGAGGAGGATAGAATGTTCTTGGTGCTCCACCCTTAGTTGTCCCATGTTGGAACTCAGTTCTCCTAGGGAGGTGTTGATTTGCTCACAATAGTTTTGTGGAGGAAAGTGCATCCCTTGAGGCATCTCAGGGATTTTATGATGAGTGGGATCTCTTGTTTGCTCCATCCTTTTCTTAGTGATGGGCTTGTCCTCATCAATGGGGATGTCTTCCTCTATGTCAATTTCAACTGAATAACAGAGGTGACAAATGAGATGAGGAAAGGCTAACCTTGCCAAGGTAGAGGACTTGTCCGCCACCTTATAAAGTTCTTGGGCTATAACCTCATGAACTTCTACTTCTTCTCCAATCATGATACTATGGATCATGATGGCCCGGTCTAGAGTAACTTCAGACTGGTTGCTAGTGGGAATGATTGAGCGTTGGACAAACTCCAACCATCCCCTAGCTATGGGCTTGAGGTCATGCCTTCTCAATTGAACCGGCTTCCCTCTTGAATCTCTCTTCCATTGAGCGCCCTCTTCACAAATGTCCATGAGGACTTGGTCCAACCTTTGATCAAAGTTTACCCTTTTTGAGTTTGAAAAGGGACCTCGGGGGTCACCTTCTTCTTGGTCATAACTTCATAGAAGTGGTCTTGATGCACCCTTGAGATGAATCTCTCCATCTCCCATGACTCGGAGGTGAAAGCTTTTGCCTTCCCTTTCCTCTTTCTAGAGGTTTCTCCGGCCTTGGATGCCATAAATGGTTATGGAAAAACAAAAAGCAACGCTTTTACCACACCAAACTTAGAAGGTTTGCTCGTCCTCGAGCAAAAGAAGACAGAAGAGAGTAGAAGAAGAAGAAATAGAGGAGATGGAGATGGCTTTGTGGTTCGGCCAAAGGGGGAGAAGCAGTGTTTAGGGTGTGTGAAAATGAGGGAGTGAAGATGGGTTTATATAGGGGTGGAGAGAGGGGTAGGGTTCGGTTATGGGAGGGTGGGTTTGGGAGGGAAAGTGGTTTAAATTTGAATGGTGAGGTGAGTGGGGTTTTATGAAGGATGGATGTGAGTGGTGATTGGTGAATGGGTGAAGAAGAAGAGAGAGGGTGGTGGGGTAGGTGGGGATCCTGTGGGGTCCACAGATCCTGAGGTGGCAAGGAAAAGTCATCTTTGCACCAAGTGGCGAGCAAAATTGCTCTCTGTGCCAATTCTGACGTTAAACGCCGGGCTGGTGCCCATTTCTGGTGTTTAACGCCAGCTTCTTGCCCTTTCCTGGCATTTAACGCCAGTCTGGTGCCCCTTTCTGGCGTTAAATGCCCAGAATGGTGCCAGACTGGGCGTTAAACGCCCATTTGCTGCCCCTTACTAGCGTTTAAACGCCAGCAGGTTCTTCCTCCAGGGTGTGCTGTTTTTATTTTTGTTTTTCATTCTGTTTTTGCTTTTTTAATTGATTTTGTGACTTTCCATGATCATCAACCTACAGAAAACATAAAATAACAAAGGCAAATAGATAAAATATAACATTGGGTTGCCTCCCAACAAGCGCTTCTTTAATGTCAGTAGCTTGACAGAGGGCTCTCATGGAGCCTCACAAATGCTCAGAGCAATGTTGGAACCTCCCAACACCAAACTTAGAGTTTGAATGTGGGGGTTCAACACCAAACTTAGAAGTTGGTTGTGGCCTCCCAACACCAAACTTAGAGTTTGACTTTGGGGGCTCTGTTTGACTCTGTTTTGAGAGAAGCTCTTCATGCTTCCTCTCCATGGTGACAGAGGGATATCCTTGAGCCTTAAACACAAAGGATTCTTCATTCACTTGAATGATCAATTCTCCTCTGTCCACATCAATCACAGCCTTTGCTGTGGCTAGGAAGGGTCTGCCAAGGATGATGGATTCATCCATGCACTTCCCAGTCTCTAGGACTATGAAATCAACAGGGATGTAATGGTCTTCAATCTTCACCAAAACATCCTCTACAAGTCCATAAGCTTGTTTTCTTGAGTTATCTGCCATCTCTAGTGAGATTCTTGCAGCTTGTACCTCAAAGATCCCTAGCTTCTCCATTATAGAGAGAGGCATGAGGTTTACACTTGACCCAAAGTCACACAGAGCCTTCTTAAAGGTCATGGTGCCTATGGTACAAGGTATTGAAAACTTCCCAGGATCTTGTCTCTTTTGAGGTAATCTCTGCCTAGACAAGTCATCTAGTTCTTTGGTGACCAAAGGAGGTTTGTTCTCCCAAGTCTCATTACCAAATAACTTGTCATTTAGCTTCATGATTGCTCCAAGGTATTTAGCAACTTGCTCTTCAGTGACATACTCATCCTCTTCAGAGGAAGAATACTCATCAGAGCTCATGAATGGCAGAAGTAAATCCATTGGAATCTCTATGGTCTCAGTGTGAGCCTCAGATTCCCATGGTTCCTCATTAGGGAACTTATTGGAGGCCAGTGGACGTCCATTGAGGTCTTCCTCAGTGGCGCTCACTGCCTCTTCATCCTCTCCAAGTTCGGCCATGTTGATGGCCTTACATTCTCCTTTTGGATTCTCTTCTGTATTGCTTGGAAGAGTACTAGGAGGGAGTTCAGTAATTTTCTTACTCAGCTGTCCCACTTGTGCCTCCAGCTTCCTAATGGAGGACCTTGTTTCAGTCATGAAACTTTCAGTGGTTTTGATTAGATCAAAGACCGTGGTTGCTAAGTCAGAGTGGCTCTGCTTAGAATTCTCTGTCTATTGCTGAGAAGATGATGGAAAAGGCTTGCCATTGCTAAACCTGTTTCTTCCACCATTATTATTGTTGAAACCTTATTGAGGTCTCTGTTGATCCTTCCATGAGAGATTTGGATGATTTCTCCATGAAGAATTATAGGTGTTTCCATAGGGTTCTCCCATGTAATTCACCTCTTCCATTGAAGGGTTCTCAGGATCATAAGCTTCTTCTTCAGATGAAGCGTCCTTAGTACTGCCTAGTGCAGCTTGCATTCCAGACAGACTTTGAGAAATCAAATTGACTTGCTGAGTCAATATCTTGTTCTGAGCCAATATGGCATTCAGAGTATCAATCTCAAGAACTCATTTCTTCTGATTTGTCCCATTGTTCACAGGATTCCTTTCAGAAGTGTACATGAATTGGTTATTTGCAACCATTTCAATTAGTTCTTGAGCTTCTGTAGGCGTCTTCATCAGATGAAGAGATCCTCCAGCAGAACTATCCAATGACATCTTGGACAGTTCAGACAGACCATCATAGAAGATACCTATGATGCTCCATTCAGAAAGCATGTCAGAGGGACACTTTCTGATCAATTGTTTGTATCTTTCCCAAGCTTCATAGAGGGATTCTCCTTCCTTCTGTCTGAAGGTTTGGACTTCCACTCTAAGCTTACTCAATTTTTGAGGTGGAAAGAACTTTGCCAAGAAGGCATTGACTAGCTTTTCCCAAGAGTTCAGGCTTTCTTTAGGTTGTGAGTCCAACCATATCCTAGCTCTGTCTCTTACAGCAAAAGGGAATAGCATAAGTCTGTAGACCTCAGGGTCAACCCCATTAGTCTTGGCAGTGTCACAAATTTGCAAGAATTCAGCTAAAAACTGATGAGGATCTTCCAATGGAAGTCCATGGAACTTGCAATTCTGTTGCATTAGAGAAACTAATTGAGGCTTAAGCTCAAAGTTGTTTGCTCCAATGGCAGGGATAGAGATGCTTCTCCCATAGAAGTCGGGAGTAGGTGCAGTAAAGTCACCCAGCACCTTCCTTGCATTGTTGGCATTGTTGTTGTTTTTGGCTGCCATGGGTTCTTCTTCTTTGAAGATTTCTGTTAGGTCCTCTACAGAGAGTTGTGCCTTAGCTTCTCTTAGCTTTCGCTTCAAGGTCCTTTCAGGTTCAGGGTCAGCCTCAACAAGAATGCTTTTGTCTTTGCTCCTGCTCATATGAAAGAGAAGAGAACAAGAAAATATGGAATCCTCTATGTCACAGTATAGAGATTCCTTGAGGTGTCAGAGGAAAAGAAAAATAGAAGGAAGAGGTAGAAAATTCGAACTTATGAAGAAATATGGAGTTCGAATTGTGCATTAAGGAATAGTGTTAGTCCATAAATAGAAGGATGTGAGAAGAAGGGAAGAAATTTTCGAAAATTAAGTAAAAGAATTTAAAAACATTTTGAAAAATACTAATTGATTTTTGAAAACTAAGAATGGAAAAGAAATCAAGTGATTTTTGAAAAAGATTTTGAAATTAAAAATCAAAAAGATATGATTGAAAACTATTTTAAAAAAAATGTTATTAAAAAGATATGATTGAAAAGTTATGGTTTAAAAAAAACAATTTAAAAAGATTTGATTTTAAAAATTAATGACTTGGCTAACAAGAAAAGATATGATTCAGACATTAAACCTTTCTCAACAGAAAAGGCAATACACTTGAAATGTTGAATCAAATCATTAATTGATAGCAAGTATTTTTGAAAATGGAAAGAAATTGATTTTGAAAAAGATTTGATTGAAAAGATTTGATTTGAAAAAGATTTGATTTTGAAAAATTTTGAAAACCTGAAAAAAATTTGAATTAAAAACAGAATCTTCCCTCTTGTGCCATTCTGGTGTTAAACGCCTAGAATGGTAGCTCTAGAAAATCCATTTCGAGTGTAGGGAGGTCAGATTCCAACAGCATCAGCAGTCCTTTGTCCGCCTCCTATCAGAGTTTTGCTCAGGTCCCTCAATTTCAGCCAGAAAATACCTGAAATCACACAAAAACACACAAACTCATATTAAAGTCCAGAAATGTGAATTTAGCCTGAAAACTAATGAAAACATCCCTAAAAGTAGCTGGATCCTACTAAAAACTATCTAAAAACAATGCCAAAAAGCGTATAAATTATCCGCTTATCAGTTTCCTATTTTATTTACTTATATATATAATATATATATATATATATATATATATATATATATATATGTTGCTTTGCTCGGACCGGTTATCTTCACAACCGGCTTTTGAGTTTTGATATTCCCGTTTTTGACACTCTTCTGTATATATATAATCTCACACTGGTTTATCCTTGTTCGTTACGTTATCGATCGGAGTGTTGCGCTTTAGAGTTACGAATTTTGTTTTACCCCTCTTTCTCAAAAAGGCTCCTAGTTATAATCATTTTTCACAATACTATTCGTACTAAATTTGAGTTTTAGAGGCCATAATACCTTGCCATCTCTGTATTATGACTTAAGCATAAGACTCTGTATGGTAGGGTGTTACAAGTTAGATTTTGCATTGTAATTACATGGAATGTCTTAGGCTAAGTGAGAAGTTTAGGTTAATCAAGGATTCAAATTTTAGTCCACTTAAACAAATACAATCCTACCTTGACCCTAACCCCATTACAACCCTTGAAAGACCTCTTGATATGTGTAGTCATGCATTAAATTTCTGTTGATTGGTAGAAGAAGAGAGAACCGAGAGACTTGACCCTCAAACATTTGAGTGATTAGAGTGTATACACTTTCAGTGAGGGTTTGATGCTTGGTGCACGAAATTGTAATCATCAATGGCGCCATCAACATGGTACGCTCATTGCAATCTCAACTCTTTATCACAACTTCGCACAACTAACCAGGAAGTGCACTGGGTCGTCCAAGTAATAAACCTTACGCGAGTAAGGGTCGATCCCACGGAGATTGTTGGTATGAAGCAAGCTATGGTCACCTTGTAAATCTCAGTCAGGCAGATTCAAATGGTTATAGATGATATATGAATAACGCATAGAATAAAGATAGAGATACTTATGTATTTCATTGGTGAGAATTTCATATAAGCGTATGGAGATGCTTTGTCCCTTCCGTCTCTCTACTTTCCTGCTGTCTTCATCCAATCCTTCTTACTCCTTTCCATGGCAAGTTGTATGTTGGGCATCACCGTTGTCAGTGGCTACAATCCCGTCCTCTCAGTGAAAATGTTCAACGCACCCTGTCACGGCACGGCTAATCATCTGTCGGTTCTCAATCAAGTTGGAGTAGAATCCATTGATTCTTTTGCGTCTGTCACTGACGCCCAGCCTTCAGGAGTTTGAAGCTCGTCACAGTCATTCAATCATTGAATCCTACTAAGAATACCACAGACAAGGTTTAGACCTTCTGGATTCTCTTGAATGCCGCCATCAATTCTAGCTAATACCACGAAGATTCCGATTAAGGGATCCAAGAGATAAACATTCAACCCTTGTTTGCTTGTAGAACGGGAGTGGTTGTCAGGCACGCATTCATAAGTGAGAATGATGATGAGCGTCACATAATCATCACATTCATCAAGTTCTTGAGTGCGAATGAATATCTTGGAATAAGAACAAGCTGAATTGAATAGAAGAACAACAGTAATTGCATTAATACTCGAGGTACAGCAGAGCTCCACACCTTAATCTATGGTGTATAGAAACTCCACCGTTGAAAATACATAAGAATAAGGTCTAGGCATGGCCGAATGGCCAGCCTCCTAATATGTGATCAAAAGATTCAAAGATCTAAAGATGATCTAGGATCCAAAGATGATCCTAAGATCGAAAATGATCAAAAGATGAAAATACAATAGCAAAAGGTCCTATTTGTAGAGAACTAGTAGCCTAGGGTTTACAGAAATAAGTAGATGACATAAAAATCCACTTCCGGGCCCACTTGGTGTGTGCTTGGGCTGAGCATTGAAGCATTTTCTTGTAGAGACTTCTCTTGGAGTTAAACGCCAGCTTTTGTGCCAGTTTGGGCGTTTAACTCCCATTCTTGTGCCAGTTCCGGCGTTTAACGCCGGGCAGTTTTGAGCTGATTTGGAACGCCGGTTTGGGCCATCAAATCTCGAGCAAAGTATGGACTATTATACATTTCTGGAAAGCCCAGGATGTCTACTTTCCAACGCCGTTAAGAGCGCGCCAATTGGGCTTCTGTAGCTCCAGAAAATCCACTTCGAGTGCAGGGAGGTCAGAATCCAACAGCATCTGCAGTCCTTTTCAGTCTCTGAATCAGATTTTTGCTCAAGTCCCTCAATTTCAGCCAGAAAATACCTGAAATCACAAAAAAACACACAAACTCATAGTAAAGTCCAGAACAGTGAATTTTAACTAAAAACTAATAAAAATATAATAAAAACAAACTAAAACATACTAAAAACATACTAAAAACAATGCCAAAAAGCGTACAAATTATCCGCTCATCAATGCTCGATTCTTTGTTCCCGATTTTTATGAGCTATTTTCTTCTACAAGTCTATTTCTACTTCATTTTTATGATTTGAAATAGTGAAATCCAGTTCATATTTGTTCTTGAAGGGTTTATTTACTTTTCACCAAGTAGGTAAAAGCATTTTGCATGTAGTCGCATTCATGTAGATAGGTTGCATTTCATACTTTCTACCATTCCTCTTCACTCTTATAGTTTCTCTTGAGCTTAGCATGAGGACATGCTAATGTTTAAGTGTGGGGAGATTTGATACACCACTATTTCGTGGTACATCTTGTGCTTAGTTGAGTGGATTTTATCCACTATTCTCACACTTATTCATACAATTTGCATGATTTTACAATTCCTTCCCAATTTTGTTCTATGATTGAAAACTTGCTTCATAAGCCTTTAAATTGTGTATTTTTAATCCCCCTTTATATCATTCGATGCCGTGATCCGTGCGTTAAGTTTTTTCAGGCTATATAAAGCAGGAATGGCTTAGAGGATGGAGAGAAAGCTTGCACAAATGGAAGGAGCACAAGAATTAAAGGAGATAACCAGCGAGGAGCGACACGTGCACGTACCTGACGCGTGCGCATGATTTGGAGATTTGCAAAGCGACGCGTGCACGTATCTGATGCGTACACATGACACGCGAAGAAGACCATCGACGCGTACGCGTGACTGACGCGTACGCATGACATGCGCCACGTGCAGAAAATGCTGGGGGTAATTTCTGGGTTCCACTTTGGCCCAGTTCTAAGCCCAAAAACACAGAATAGAAGCTGCAGAGTGGAGAAATCATGAGGCATTCAGAGAACTTCTCATTATTGAGTTGGATATTACAAAGAGTTACTACCTCCATGAAGTCCTTATTATTCTAGTTTGTTTCCTATTCCTTTACTCTTTTATTTCTCATTTACCCCGTTCAGAGTTACAATTGGATATATTTAATCTTGAAATTTATTAATATTAGAGTATTGTTCTATTTAATTTCTTCCAAAATTATCATGTCTTCTTTCTACTCCCTTTACATGTATGCGAGCATGGCATCCATGTCAATGGAGTAGGCTTCCAATTTGGCTTTGGAGTTGATTAATATTCAGAGACCCTTGAGTTGGGAGACTTAAGAGTTAAATTGTAATTGGGTTTATTGTTGGCTGGCTCTTTAGTCACTAACGCTAATACTTCCCAAGAGAGAGGATTAGGACTTGTAAATTGGAGTTAGCTTAACTACTTGACTTTTCTTTATTCGGTAAGGGTTAACTAAGTAGAAACAACAACTTATTATTATTGATCTTGGGAAATCCAACAAGGATAGAACTTCCGAATAATCTTCTCCTAGCCAAGGCTTTTATTTCAATTACATAAAGTCTCTTGTTAATTTTTCTTGCTTTAATTTATAATTATTTATTTTTCCATTGCTCATTCTAAAATTTCTCAGAAAATCTCGTAACCAATAATAAATACACCTCCCTGCAATTCCTTGAGAGATGACCCGAGGTTTAAATACTTCGGTTATTAGTTTTATTCGGGGTTTGTACTTGTGACAACCAAATTTTTGCATGAAAGGATTCTTTGTTGGTTTAGAAACTATACTTTCAACGAGCTTTTATTTGTGAATTCTAGACCACAAAAAAATCTGTTCATCAAGGCCCTTCTTGAGTTGGTAGATGGTGGGGAAAGGTGTATTGGTTGTGAAGGTTGTGGTAGGCTTAGAGAAGGGGGGGTTGAATCTATGCCTTCCTTTTAAGTTGCTGTTTTGACCCTTTTTAATCAAAGTTAAAAATCTGATTCTGTTTGAACTCAGTAGCGGAAATTTATGAGACAATTTATTTTTGTCTCATGAATATCAGAAAACAGAATGTGACAGAGAAGAAAAAGCTAACACCAGCATATATCCTGGTTCGGTTGCTTTGTGCTATGCAACCTACATCCAGTCTCCTCCACAACTATGGAAGAATTTCACTATAGTTAACAGTATTACATACACCAATTTCACACTCAAGTTCTAACCTAACTTGACATTGGCTATGCTAACACTCAACTATTCACTCTTAGTGCTATCCCAACTAAGAATAGGATACCAACAGGTACAAGATACAAGACACTTAATCAACCTAAAGAAATCAGAAAATAACTCTAGGCTTTTCTCTCAAGTGTTTCATTCAGCCTTTTTCTACTCTTGGCTTTTTCTCAAGCTTTCTCACAATGCCTTTTCTCTCAAGAAATTACAGAAAGATAAGCTTAGAAAAGTACATCACAATCAGAAAAACATGAAGGAGATTGACTTCATCAACAGCCTCTGTGCTATGCGAAAAACCAGATTAGCAAGCCTCTGATTTAGTTCTTCATACTGGCGAAATGCACCTTTGAATAGGTTACACTGTCCAGTTAGTTGAACTTCTTCAAAGAGCTCTCTCAGAACAAACACCTCAAGTTCACTGGTTATCTCTCCTTACTTCAGAATGAACAACAAGCTTCTTTTTATCTCCTTGCATGTTCCTTGGTTCTTCCTCCAAGGTCAACATCTTGAGCCTTGAGCTTCACCAACCCACAAGTTCACTTTTTCTTCTCAATCATCAAAGTAGAACTTTTCCTTCTGACTTTTCCAACTTGACCGAAAGCCATGAAGGAGTAACCGAAATTGTTTTCCAATGGTCAACCAAATCTGAACCATAGAGATGCAACTTGGTCCCCAAGAATCTCTTGTGACCGTGATTTTGTAGCAGTGAAGAACAGAGATCAACTTTTTCTTTGAATACCATTTTCGGATAGAACAGAGAGTAGGGAAGAAAGGATGAAGATCTGATGCATGCAAGATGAGATGGATTACCTTTCTTAAGCTTGATTTGTATTAGATTTTCTGCTTTAGCTTCTGTGCTTCAAGCTTAGATTTTTCTCTTTCTTGCTTCTTTGGTTACTGGCTTATGGAGGAAGCTTTTCTTCTCTTTCTCTTTCTTACTTTACTGAGGTCTTGATGTGACTTGATTAGAGAGGAGAGGAACGTTGCTTTGGTTGAAGCAAGATGGTGGGAAATTGAAAATAATTTCAAGCTTGGATCGGGTTCTTCTCTTTTTTGGCCCGTGGTGCCTTGCTATGCTTCTTTGTTTGATAAGAATGACTTGGGCTTGTCTTTATTCACATTTTCCATTCAGCCCATTGGCTTTGTTTTATTCATTCAACTTGGGCTGCCAAAATTGAATTATGGCCTGCAACATAACATAAATAATTAGCAATGTATACTTATTAATTTAACAACTCTAATTATTTATTTTGCCAAAAATAATGTTTGTCATCACTAATTAATTTAGTTAATTTCTTAACTCAACAATCTCCCCCTTGATGACAAACATGATCTAAGCAATAAGCAAAAGAGATGAGTTTGAGTAAGGTTTAGAAACTCCCTTTGATTTTTGTCATTTGCTTTTATGTTGCTCCCCCTGGATTTATGCTCTTCTCTTCTTTCCTGTTTACATATGCTTCTATGGAACTAAACAGATGCTATGTACCAACCAAAAGTATAGCAAACAGTGACAGTTTAAATGGCCAAAAAAGTTTTAATACATCAGGCTCAGAGTCAGATAGCAACATATCATAAAGCAAGTTTCCAACCTCATTCACAACAGTTCACAATATCAAACAAAGTTCACAAAAATAATCAAATGCAACTTTAGTCAGAATGGCATATCAACTATTGCTATTGCTCCTATTACTCCCCCTTTTGTCATTAAGGGTGGATGATAAACCAACAAAAAGAAAGTCTTGTACCCTGCAGAAAAGAGTTAGAGCACATAACAAAGCACTAAATAAACTGTCAAAAGTGCAGCATAGTAAAAAGTTATTACAGTCATCTAAAATGAAACAGTGCAAAAGTAACGAAGGAAACATAAATCATGAGATAAAAAGAGAGCAGCAGCAGCAGTTTTCATGAGACAAATCTTAGGCATCAGAACCATCCCCCTTCGAAGCAGCTTCCTCTTCACCATCGGTGGCAATGTCTTCATCATTTTGAAGGTTATCAATGAAGGTCATGAGCATAGCTGGTGGACAAAATTGTGATCAACAATATTGGCTCTTTGGTATGTGCACAAAAACTATTGTGAGATGAAAGCTTCTTATGGCACTGGTTGAATTCACAACTCCGTTCAACTAACCAGCAAGTGTACTAGGTCGTCCAAGTAATAAACCTTACGTGAGTAAGGGTCGATCCCACAGAGATTGTTGGTATGAAGCAAGCTATGGTCACCTTGTAAATCTCAGTCAGGCAGATTAAATGGGTTTATGGTTTCGAAAATAGAAATAATAAAATAGAAATAATAAAAGGGATAGAATACTTATGCAGATTCATTGGTGGGAATTTCAGATAAGCGAATGGAGATGCTGTATGGCCCAAGAACGCCTGCTCTCCTACTGCTTCAACTCAATCCTTCTTACTCCTTTCCATGGCAAGCTGTGTATAGGGGTTCACCGTTCGACGATGGCTACTTTCTATCCTCTCGGGAAAATGGTCCTCTGCGGCTGTCACTCGCATGGCTAATCGTCTGGAGGCATCACCTGGCCGAAGGCTACATCCCATCCTCGTAGTGAAAACTACGCTCACGCGCTCTGTCACAGCACGGCTAATCACTGGTTGGTTCCCGCGCCTACTGGAATAGAATCCCTTGATTCTTTTGCGTTTGTCATCACGCCCAGCACTTGCAAGTCTGAAGCACGTCACAGTCATTCATTACCAAAATCCTACTCGGAATACCACAGACAAGGTTAGACTTTCCGGACTCCCAGGATCTTACTCGGAATACCACAGACAAGGTGAGACTTTCCGGATCCTCATAAATGCCGCCATCTATCTAGCTTATACCACGAAGATTCTGTTGGGGAATCTAAGAGATACACATTCAAGCTCGGTTGCATGTAGAACGGAAGTGGTTGTCAATCACGCGCGTTCATAAGTGAGAATGATAATGAGGGTTATCTAATCATCACATTCATCATGTTCTTGGGTACGAATGAATATCTTGGAATAAGAATAAGAGAGAATTGAATAAAAGAAAGTAGAATTTCATTAATACTCGAGGTACAGCAGAGCTCCACACCCTTAATCTATGGTGTGCAGAAACTCCACTGTTGAAAATACATAAGTAAAAGGTTCAGGCATGGCCGAGAGGCCAGCCCCCATGTGGTCACAAGACCGAATGATCAAAGACGTCTAATACATTAGTAAATCATTCTATTTATAATAAACTAGCTCCTAGGGTTTACATGAGTAAGTAATTGATGCATAAATCCACTTCCGGGGCCCACTTGGTGTATGTTTGGGCTGAGCTTGTTCAATCCACGAGCTGAGGCTTCTCTTGGAGTTGAACTCTGAGTTATGACGTGTTTTGGGCGTTCAACTCCGGATCATGACGTTTTTCTGGCGTTTAACTCCAGACAGCAGCATGAACTTGGCGTTCAACGCCAAGTTACGTCGTCAATTTCCGAATAAAGTATGGACTATTATATATTGCTGGAAAGCCCTGGATGTCTACTTTCCAAAGCCGTTAAGAGCGCGCCATTTGGAGTTCTGTAGCTCCATAAAATCCGTTTCGAGTGCAGGGAGGTCAGATTTCAACAGCATCAGCAGTCCTTTTGCCAGCCTTTTTCAGAGTTTTGCTCAAGTCCCTCAATTTCAGCCAGAATTTACCTGAAATCACAGAAAAACACACAAACTCATAGTAAAGTCCAGAAATGTGAATTTAACATAAAAACTAAGGAAAACATCCCTAAAAGTAGCTTGAACTTACTAAAAACTACCTAAAAACAATGCCAAAAAGCGTATAAATTATCCGCTCATCACAACACCAAACTTAAATTGTTGCTTGTCCCCAAGCAACTGAAAATCAAATAGGATAAAAAGAAGAGAATATACTATAAATTCAGAAATATCAATGAATATTAATTATAATTAAATGAGCGGGACTTGTAGCTTTTTGCTTCTGAACAGTTTTGGCATCTCACTTTTTCCTTTGAAGTTCAGAATGATTGGCTTCTCTAGGAACTTAGAATTTCGGATAGTGTTATTGACTTTCCTAGTTAAGCATGTTGATTCTTGAACACAGCTACTTATGAGTCTTGGCCGTGGCCCTAAGCATTTTGTTTTCTAGTATTACTACCGGATACATAAATGCCACAGACACATAACTGGGTGAACCTTTTCAGATTGTGACTCAGCTTTGCTAAAGTCCCCAGTTAGTGGTGTCCAGAGCTCTTAAGCACACTCTTTTGCCTTGGATCACGACTTTAACCACTTAGTCTCAAGCTTTTTGCTTGGACCTTCATGACACAAGCACATGGTTAGGGACAGCTTGATTTAGCCGCTTAGGCCTGGATTTTATTTCCTTGGGCCCTCCTATCCATTGATGCTCAAAGCCTTGGATCCTTTTTACCCTTGCCTTTTGGTTTTAAGGGCTATTGGCTTTTTCTACTGCTCCTTCTTTTTCTATATACTCTTTTTTTTTTCGAATGCTTCTTCTTTTTCACTGCTTTTTCTTGCTTCAAGAATCAATTTCATGATTTTTCAGATCCTCAATAACATTTCTCTTTGTTCATCATTCTTTCAAGAGCCAACAATTTTAACATTCATAAACAACAAGATCAAAAGACATATGCACTGTTCAAGCATTCATTCAGAAAACAAAAAGTATTGTCACCATATCAATATAATTAAACTAAATTCAAGAGCTATTTTCGAAATTTATGTACTTCTTGTTCTTTTGAATTAAAACATTTTTCTTTTAAGAGAAGTGAAGGATTAATGGAATTTATTCATAGCTTTAAGGCATGGTTACATACTAATGATCATGAAATAAAGACACAAAACATAGATAAACACAATACTAAAAACCGAAAACAGAAAGAAATAAAGAACAAGGAATGAATCCACCTCTAGTGGCGTCTTCTTCTTGAAGGACCAATGATGTTCTTCAGCTCTTCTATGTCCCTTCCTTGCCTTTGTTGCTCCTCCCTCATAGCTCTTTGATCTTCTCTTATTTCTTGGAGAATGATGGAGTGCTCATGATGTTCCACCCTTAATTGTTCCACATTGTGACTCAATCCTTCTAAAGAGGTGTTGAGTTGCTCCCAATAGTTGTTTGGAGGAAAGTGCATTCCTTGAGGCATCTCAGGAATTTGTTGATGATGAGCTTCCTCATGCACTTCTTGAGGGCCGTGAGGAGCTTCTCTTGCTTGCTCCATCCTTTTCTTGGTGATGGGCTTGTCTTCTTCAATAGAGACATCTCCTTCTATGATAACTCCAGCTGAGTAACATAGATGGCAGATAAGGTGAGGGAAGGCTAGCCGTGCCATGGGTGAGGGCTTGTCGGCTATTTTGTAGAGTTCATTGGAGATGACCTCATGAACTTCTACTTCCTCTCCAATCATGATGCTATGGATCATGATGGCCCGATCCACAGTAACTTCAGATCGGTTGCTAGTAGGGATGATGGAGCGTTGAATGAACTCCAACCATCCTCTAGCTATAGGCTTGAGGTCCAGTCTACTTAGTTGGACTGGCTTGCCTTTGGAGTCTCTCTTCCACTGAGCTCCTTCCACACAAATGTCCATAAGGACTTGGTCCAATCTTTGATCAAAATTGACCCTTCTAGTGTAGGGGCGTTCATCACCTTGCATCATAGGCAAGTGGAATGCCAACCTTACATTTTCCGGACTGAAATCCAAGTATTTCCCCCTAACCATTGTGAGATAATTTTTTGGGCTTGGGTTCATACCTTGGTCATGGTTCCTAGTGATCCATGCATTGGCATAGAACTCTTGAACCATTAAGATTCCGACTTGTTGCATGGGGTTGGTTAAGACTTCCCAACCACTTCTTTGAACTTCATGTCGGATCTCCGGATACTCATTCTTCTTGAGCTTGAAAGGGACCTCAGGGATCACCTTCTTCTTTGCCACAACATCATAGAAGTGGTCTTGATGGCTCTTGGAGATGAATCTTTCCATCTCCCATGACTCGGAGGTGGAAGCTTTTGTCTTCCCTTTTCCTTTTCTAGAGGATACTCCGGCCTTAGGTGCCATTGGTAATGGAAAAACAAAAAACTTATGCTTTTTACCACACCAAACTTAAAATTTTGCTCGTCCTCGAGCAAGAAAGAAAAGAAGAGTAGAAGAAGAAGGAGAAAATATGGTAGAGAGGGAGAGAGGTAGGTTCGGCTATGTGGGAGAAGAAGGGGTTGTGTTGTGTGAAAATGAAGTAGAAGGGAAGGGTATTTATAGGGAGAGGGAGGGTGGGTGTTTGGCCAATTTGGGTGGGAATGGGTGGGAAATGAATTTGAATTTTATGAGGGTAGGTGGGGTTTATGGGGAAGAGTGGGGTGATGTGAATGGTGAATGGGAGAATTGGGAAGAGGAATTGAGGTGATTGGTGATGGGTGTTGGGAAGTGTGACATGGGGAGTAGGAAGAATGAGATTTAGGATTAGGAGAGTGTGATTAGGATTAAAAGGTAAGGTGGGAATATGGTAGGTGGGGATCCTGTGGGGTCCACAGATCCTGAGGTGAAAACAAATACCATTCCTTCACCATATAGGCATGTAAAATGCCTTCATGCATCATTCTGGCGTTCAAACGCCCATTGGTGCATGTTCTGGGAGTTCAATGCCCATGTAATGCATGTTTCTGGCGTTGAACGCCAGTTTCATGCTTGTTACTGGCGTTCAGCGCCAGCTTTTCTCCTCTAGGCACATTCCTGGCGTTCAACGCCAGGATGTTGCTTGTTTCTGGCGTTCAGCGCCAAAATGGTGCTCTGTTCTGGCGTTGAACGCCAGCCAGATGCATCTTACTGGCGTTGAACGCCAGTCTGTGCGTCCTCCAGGGTGAAAATTTTTTTCTTCTGTTTTTGACTCTGTTTTTAATTTTTTTTATTTTTTTCGTGACTCCTCATGATCATGTACCTAATAAAACACAAAATAACAATAAAATAGAACAAAATAAAATTAGATAAATAAAATTGGGTTGCCTCCCAACAAGCGCTTCTTTAATGTCAATAGCTTGACAGTGGTTCTCATGGAGCCACAAGGTGATCAGGTCAATGTTGTATAGTTGTCCACACCAAACTTAGAGTTTGGATATGGGATCTTAACACCAAACTTAAAGTTTGGTTGTGGCCTCACAACACCAAACTTAGAGTTTGACTGTGTGGGCTCTTCTTGACTCTGAACTGAGAGAAGCTCTTCATGCTTACTCTCTTCTGTCACAGAGGGATGACCATGTGCCTTAAACACAAGGTATTCTCCATTCAATTGAAGGACTAATTCGCCTCTGTTGACATCTATCACAGCTCCTGCTGTGGCTAGGAAAGGTCTTCCAAGGATGATGCAATCATCCTCTTCCTTCCTAGTGTCTAAGATTATGAAATCAGCAGGGATGTAAAGGCCTTCAACCTTTACTAACACGTCCTCTACTATTCCATAGGCTTGTCTCAATGACTTGTCTGCCAGTTGTAATGAGAACAAGGCAGGTTGTACCTCAATGATTCCCAGCTTCTCCATTACAGAGAGTGGCATTAGATTTATCCCTGACCCCAGATCACACAGAGCCTTTTCAAAGATCATGGTGCCTATGGTACAGGATATTAAGAACTTGCCAGGATCCTGTTTCTTTTGAGGTAGAATTTTCTGAATCCAAGTATCCAGTTCATTAATGAGCAAGGGAGGTTCACTTTCCCAAGTCTCATTACCAAACAACTTGGCATTCAGCTTCATGATAGCTCCTAAGTATTGAGCAACTTGCTCTCCAGTTACATCTTCATCCTCTTCAGAGGATGAATAGTCTTCAGAGCTCATGAATGGCAGAAGGAGATTTAATAGAATCTCTATGGTCTCTGTATGAGCCTCAGATTCCTTTGGATCCTCAATAGGAAACTCCTTCTTGCTTGAGGGACGTCCCAGGAGGTCTTCCTCACTAGGATTTTCGTCCTCCTCCTCCCTTGTGCATTCGGCCATATTGACTATGTCAATGGCATTGCACTCTCCTTTTGGATTTTCTTCTGTATTGCTTGGGAGAATACTGGGAGGAGTTTCAATGACTTTCTTGCTCAGCTGGCCCACTTGTGCCTCCAAATTTCTAATGGAGGATCTTGTTTCATTCATGAAACTGAAAGTGGCCTTTGACAGATCAGAGACTACATTGGCTAAGTTAGAAGTGTTTGGTTCAGAATTCTCTGTCTGTTGCTGAGAAGATGATGGATATGGCTTACTATTGCCCAGCCTGTTGCGTCCACCATTGTTAAAGCCTTGTTGAGGTTTTTGTTGATCCTTCCATGAGAAATTTGGATGATTTCTCCATGATGAGTTATAGGTGTTTCCATAAGGTTCACCCATGTAATTAACCTCTGCCATGGCAGGGTTCTCAGGATCATAAGCTTTTTCAGAAGCTGCCTCTCTAGTACTGTTGGATGCATGTTGCAATCCATTCAGATTTTGAGAGATCATGCTGACCTGTTGAGTCAACACTTTGTTCTGAGCCAATATGGCATTCAGAGTATCAATTTCAAGAACTCCTTTCTTCTGAGGTATCCCATTATTCACGGAATTCCTCTCAGAAGTGTACATGAATTGGTTGTTTGCAACCATGTCAATGAGCTCTTGAGCCTCTTCAGGCATTTTCTTCAGGTGAATAGATCCACCTGCAGAATGGTCCAATGACATTTTCGAAAATTCAGAGAGACCATAATAGAATATATCTAATATGGTCCATTCTAAAAACATGTCAGATGGACATCTTTTGGTCAGCTGCTTGTATCTTTCCCAAGCTTCATAGAGGGATTCACCATCTTTTTGTTTGAAGGTTTGAACATCCACTCTCAGCTTGCTCAGCTTTTGAGGAGGAAAAAATTTATCCAAGAAGGCAGTGACAAGCTTATCCCATGAGTCCAGGCTATCCTTGGGTTGTGAATCCAACCATACTCTAGCTCTGTCTCTTACAGCAAAAGGGAAAAGCATGAGTCTGTAGACTTCAGGATCAACTCCATTCGTCTTTACAGTCTCACAGATCTGCAAGAACTCAGTTAAAAACTGATAAGGATCTTCAGATGGAAGTCCATAAGACTTGCAGTTTTGTTGCATTAAAGCAACTAGTTGAGGCTTAAGCTCAAAGTTATTGGCTCCAATGGCAGGAATGGAGATGCTTCTTCCATCAAACTTGGATGTTGGCTTTGTGAAGTCACTAAGCATTCTCCTTGCATTATTATTATTTTCGGCTGCCATCTCCTTCTCTTGTTCGAAAATTTCTAAAAGGTTGCTTCTGGATTGTTGTAATTTAGCTTCTCTTAATTTTCTCTTCAGAGTCCTTTCAGGTTCTGGATCAATTTCAACAAGAGTGCCTTTATCCCTGTTCCTGCTCATATGAAGGAGAAGAAAACAAGAAAAGAAAGAGGAATCCTCTATGTCACAGTATAGAGATTCCTTTATGTTAGTAGAAAAAGAAGGGGGTAGAAGAATGAAGAAGGATGGATTCGGATTTATGGATGAAGGGAGGTGAAGAGAAGTGTTAGTAATTAAATAATTAAATAGGAGAAGAAAAGAGAAGAGAAAATTCGAAAATAATTTTGAAAAGGAGTTAGTGATTTTCGAAAATTAGAGATAAATTGTAATTAAAATTAAAGTTTAAAACAATTAATTAATTGAAAAGAATTTTTTGAAAAAGGAAGAGGTATTTTCGAAAATTAGAGAGGGAAAAGTAGTTAGGTGGTTTTGAAAAAGATAAGAAACAAACAAAAAGTTAGTTAGTTGATTGAAAAAGATATGAAATCAAAATTTTAAAAAGATAAGAAGATAAGAAGTTAGATAAGATATTTTGAAATCAAATTTTGAAAAATATAAAATTTTTGAAAAAAAGATAAAAAGATTTAATTCAAAAAATTTTAAAATTATTTACTTCACTAACAAGAAACTACAGGATAAGATTCTAAAACTTAAAGATTGAACCTTTCTTAACAAGAAAGTAACAAACTTCAAATTTTTGAACCAATCACATTAATTATTAGTGAATTTTCGAAAATATGATGTAAAGATAAGGAAAAGATTTTGAAAATAATTTGAAAAATGTTTTTGAAATTTTCGAAAAATAGAAAAAATGAAAAAGATATGATTTTTGAAAAAGATTTTAAAAAGATAAGATTTTTAAAATTGAAATTTTGACTTGACTTGTAAGAAACAACTAATTTTTGAAAATTTTTGACCAAGTCAACCCAAAATTTCGAAAATTTGGAGGGAAATAAGGAAAAGATATTTTTTTATTTTTGAATTTTTAATTATGAGAGAGAAAAACAACAAAAATACTCAATGCATGAAATTTTTAAATCAAAACAATGAATGCATGCAAGAATGCTATGAATGTCAAGATGAACACCAAGAACACTTTGAAGATCATGATGAACGTCAAGAACATATTTTTAAAAAATTTTTGATGCAAAGAAAATATGCAAGACACCAAACTTAGAAATCTTTAATGCATGGACTCTAACAAACGAAAAATGCATATGAAAAACAACAAACAACACAAAGCAAGAAAACATCAAGATCAAACAAGAAGACTTGTCAAGAACAACTTGAAGATCATGAAGAACACCATGAATGCATGGGATTTTCGAGAAAATTCAAGAAAAATTTTTAAAGCATGCAATTGACACCAAACTTAAAAATTGACTCAAGACTTAAACAAGAAACACAAAATATTTTTAGTTTTTATGATTTTATGATTTTTTTGTATTTTCTTCAAAATTTTTTTTTCGAAAATGTTCTTTAGAAAAACGAAAATAAAATTAAAAAAATATTTTTGAAAGATTTTTTAAAACTTTTTGAAAAGAAAATTACCTAATCTGAGCAACAAGATGAACCGTCAGTTGTCCATACTCGAACAATCCCCGGCAACGGCGCCAAAAACTTGGTGGACGAAATTGTGATCAACAATATTGGCTCTTTGGTATGTGCACAAAAACTATTGTGAGATGAAAGCTTCTTATGGCACTGGTTGAATTCACAACTCCGTTCAACTAACCAGCAAGTGTACTGGGTCGTCCAAGTAATAAACCTTACGTGAGTAAGGGTCGATCCCACAGAGATTGTTGGTATGAAGCAAGCTATGGTCACCTTGTAAATCTCAGTCAGGCAGATTAAATGGGTTTATGGTTTCGAAAATAGAAATAATAAAATAGAAATAATAAAAGGGATAGAATACTTATGCAGATTCATTGGTGGGAATTTCAGATAAGCGAATGGAGATGCTGTATGGCCCAAGAACGCCTGCTCTCCTACTGCTTCAACTCAATCCTTCTTACTCCTTTCCATGGCAAGCTGTGTATAGGGGTTCACCGTTCGACGATGGCTACTTTCTATCCTCTCGGGAAAATGGTCCTCTGCGGCTGTCACTCGCATGGCTAATCGTCTGGAGGCATCACCTGGCCGAAGGCTACATCCCATCCTCGCAGTGAAAACTACGCTCACGCGCTCTGTCACAGCACGGCTAATCACTGGTTGGTTCCCGCGCCTACTGGAATAGAATCCCTTGATTCTTTTGCGTTTGTCATCACGCCCAGCACTTGCAAGTCTGAAGCACGTCACAGTCATTCATTACCGGAATCCTACTCGGAATACCACAGACAAGGTTAGACTTTCCGGACTCCCAGGATCCTACTCGGAATACCACAGACAAGGTGAGACTTTCTGGATCCTCATAAATGCCGCCATCTATCTAGCTTATACCACGAAGATTCTGTTGGGGAATCTAAGAGATACACATTCAAGCTCGGTTGCATGTAGAACGGAAGTGGTTGTCAATCACGCGCGTTCATAAGTGAAAATGATAATGAGGGTTATCTAATCATCACATTCATCATGTTCTTGGGTACGAATGAATATCTTGGAATAAGAATAAGAGAGAATTGAATAAAAGAAAGTAGAATTTCATTAATACTCGAGGTACAGCAGAGCTCCACACCCTTAATCTATGGTGTGCAGAAACTCCACTGTTGAAAATACATAAGTAAAAGGTTCAGGCATGGCCGAGAGGCCAGCCCCCATGTGGTCACAAGACCGAATGATCAAAGACGTCTAATACATTAGTAAATCATTCTATTTATAATAAACTAGCTCCTAGGGTTTACATGAGTAAGTAATTGATGCATAAATCCACTTCCGGGGCCCACTTGGTGTATGTTTGGGCTGAGCTTGTTCAATCCACGAGCTGAGGCTTCTCTTGGAGTTGAACTCCGAGTTATGACGTGTTTTTGGCGTTCAACTCCGGATCATGATGTTTTTCTGGCGTTTAACTCCAGACAGCAGCATGAACTTGGCGTTCAACGCCAAGTTACGTCGTCAATTTCCGAATAAAGTATGGACTATTATATATTGCTGGAAAGCCCTGGATGTCTACTTTCCAACGTCATTGAGAGCGCGCCATTTGGAGTTCAGTAGCTCCAGAAAATCCATTTCGAGTGCAGGGAGGTCAGATTCCAACAGCATTAGCAGTCCTTTTGCCAGCCTTTTTCAGAGTTTTGCTCAAGTCCCTCAATTTCAGCCAGAATTTACCTGAAATCACAAAAAAACACACAAACTCATAGTAAAGTCCAGAAATGTGAATTTAACATAAAAACTAAGGAAAACATCCCTAAAAGTAGCTTGAACTTACTAAAAACTACCTAAAAACAATGCCAAAAAGCGTATAAATTATCCGCTCATCAACAGCCACCCTATCCCTCGATTTCTTCAGAAAGTTCTCATGCTTGCTAGCTAGTTTCCTTTGCTCCTTGCTCATAGCAATAAAGTGATTTGATTGGGAGACAAACTCTTGAGCAACATCCTTAACCACATTTAGCAGAGCCGATTTCTTTCCAGTGGAGATAGATGTTCCCTCAGTGGAAGGAGCAGGAGAATCCTCAGGGACAAAATCATCATCTTCATCATCTAGGACAACTCTTTCAGATCTAGTGGGTTCTTTATTCTGTTTCACTGAACCACCTCCCTTTAGATATGAATGTCTATTTTCATATTTCTCATTGGTCAAGTCAACACCAAAATACTCAAAAATACAAGTTAGAAACATGCCATAAGGAAGAGCTTTGTCCTTTTCACTTCTAACAGAATCAAACATGTATCTAACCATCAAATATGAAAATGAAATTTCAGTTTTGGTGAGAATGGCATATAAAACGAGAGTGTCAGTGTGTGAAACCCTTTGATATGAACCACTTTGAGGAAGTATAATGTGGTTGACCATTCGGTGCAACTGAGCACGTTCATATCCTAGGGCTTTGTGTGTGGGTGTAATGCCATCTATTAAGGAAACATGTTCACAAATGCTAGCCAGGGCATCATTGTAAGAAACACCAACTCCTTCATCCCACTTAACTGATGTGTATGCACAAGGCCCAACATTAGTATACTTCAAAGCTTCACTGATGATTTCATTGTTTAAAATGATATCTCGGCCCTTGACATACGAATGAGTGGTGCCTTCATGATAAGTCATGTTTGCATAAAACTCTTTGACCAACAATGGATAAACAGGTTTTTTTGATGTCAAAAAGGTGATTCCAGTCCAGAAAAATTAAGTTGTCAACAAAAGGAAAACCTTTTCTTTCCAAAGATGGCAGATCAGCGAGAAATGAAGAGCATAGGGTACGATACTGGATGACTCCCTCATAAAAATCATTATTCATGGCAGATTTGAATCTATAGGGATTATAGTTTGAATGAGAGGTCATAAAATGGGCTTTGTGATCAAATGGTCCAATTTCTAGTTCTTTAAGATTTTTGAGAGGGACTCGAGTGTTACCTCTCTGTGAACGCACAGTAACTGACCTTGCCCTGGGTTGTTGTGGCTCAGGAACAGGTTCCTCCGTCGCCGGACGCTTCCCTTTGGATGAGGATGGCTTTGAAGAGCCAGGTTTTGAAGAGGCAGGTTTGGAAGGCGTCACCTTTGGTGGTCGAGTTGGTTTGGCAGAGGCAGGAAACCTTGGAGTGTTCTTGGTTCGAGCCATGGGGTCACAGCGAGGAGGAGAAGGAGAAGGGGTAAAGGTTCGGTCTTGAGAGTGAGTGGAAGGCTTTGTGGGTGGTTTGTAGATCTTCTCACGAGGAGCCCTTTTTGCAATGACTTTCTTCCTCATTTGGTTAGATTCAATCTTTTGAGGGAAGAGAAGTAGTAAAGTGAGTGGGAAGAAACCGAAGAGAGTGTGGAGAAGTTATGGAGGGAAGAGAGTGAGTGTTGGTAACCGTACCCAAAAGCAAATTTCCAAAACCATGCAACTG
Organism: Arachis stenosperma; assembly: GCF_014773155.1. Lineage (NCBI taxonomy): Eukaryota > Viridiplantae > Streptophyta > Magnoliopsida > Fabales > Fabaceae > Arachis > Arachis stenosperma. The sequence goes on from NC_080382.1 coordinate 35,746,637, forward strand.
CATCACCATTTGAAAAGACTTGACAAGACATGACCTCATAAAAGAGAATATCTTATTTAATTTTAAATTAAAACAGGAAATTAATTTTAAATTTTTGAAAGGCAATCAGAATTAAATTGAAACTTCTTTTGGACCAAAGTCAAAAATTAAGTTTTTTTTTTTAAAAAAAAATTCTTCGGGCCACAAAAAAACTTTTAATGAAAACTAAAACACACAAGTAAGAATGTAACATTCACATTGGGCCCAGATGTGGTTTGAATCAATGGAACATATAGGACTACCCAGATCTGAATTGAGGTTGGCCCAGATTGATTTTTCACTTGTGATAAGCCCAGAGCACGCAGTCTTGAAGGAAACATTCATCATCTGCCCAGAATTGTCTCATACCTGTTTATGAGACAAAATTCTCCAGCAAACACATCAGCACTTTTCAAATAAAGAATTATAACTCAAAATTCCTAGACAAGTCCTAAGCATGCAGAATCTATCCTCAGCTAATGGTTTAGTAAAAATATCTGCTAATTGCTCTTCTGATTTAACAAATTGAATGCAAATATCCCCTTTTTGGACATGTTCTCTTATTGAGTGAAATTTCACTTCAATATGCTTAGTCCTAGAGTGCAAAACTGGATTTTTAGAAATATTGATGGCACTCATATTATCACACATTAAGGGAATATTTTTAGCATTTAATTTGTAATCAGCAAGCTATGTTTTTAACCATAAAAGCTGAGAACAACAAGAAGAAGCAGCTATATACTCAGCCTCTGCAGTGGATAAGGCCACTGTTGGTTGCTTCTTACTTGACCAAACATTTAAGGACTTTCCAAGGAAGCAGCATAAACCAGAAGTGCTCTTTCTATCAACTCTGTCACCAGCAAAATCTGTATCACAATAACCAACTGCAGAAAAATCATCAATCTTAGGATACCAAAGACCAAAATTTGATGTGCCATGAACATATCTAATGATCCTCTTAACTGCCGAAAGATGTGACTCTTTTGGTTTGGATTGGAGCCTAGAACACAATCCAACACTTTGCACAATATCGGGTCTAGAGGAAGTTAAGTACATAAGAGAACCAATCATTCCTCTATACCTCGTCTCATCAACATCTTTCTCATTTTCTCCCTTATCTAATTTAGAATTTGGGTGCATGGGAGTTCCCATGGGTTTGGCATTTTCAAGGCCAAATTTCTTAACTAATTCCTTGGCATACTTTTCTTGATGAATGAAAATACCATTTTCAGTTTGTTTAATTTGTAGCCTGATGAGCGGATAATTTATACGCTTTTTGGCATTGTTTTGAGTATGTTTTTAGTATGATTTAGTTAGTTTTTAGTATATTTTTATTAGTTTTTAGTTAAAATTCACTTTTCTGGACTTTACTATGAGTTTGTGTGTTTTTCTATGATTTCAGGTATTTTCTGGCTGAAATTGAGGGATCTGAGCAAAAATCTGATTTAGAGGCTGAAAAGGACTGCAGATGCTGTTGGATTCTGACCTCCCTGCACTCGAAGTAGGTTTTCTGGAGCTACAAAAGCCCAGTTGGCGCGCTCTCAACGGCGTTGGAAAGTAGACATCCTGGGCTTTCCAGCAATGTATAATAGTTCATACTTTGCCCGAGATTTGATGGCCCAAACCGGCGTTGCAAATCAGCTTCAGAATTCCCAGCGTTTAACGCTGGAACTGGCACAGAAATTGGAGTTAAACGCCCAAACTGGCATAAAAGCTGGCGTTTAACTCCAGAAAGAGCCTCTACACGAAAATGCTTCAATGCTCAGCCCAAGCACACACCAAGTGGGCCCGGAAGTGGATTTTTCTGTCATTTATTCATTTCTGTAAACCCTAGGTTACTAGTTCACTATTAATAGGATCTTTTGACATTGTATCTGGACCTCATGACACTTTACACGTTTCTCATTGTATCTTCTACAGCATGAGTCTCTAAACCCCATGGTTGGGGGTGAGGAGCTCTGTTGTGTCTTGATGGATTAATGCAATTACTACTGTTTCTTATTCAATCATGCTTGCTTCCGTTCTAAGATATCACTTGTTCTTAACCCGGATGAATGTGATGATCCGTGACACTCATCATATTCTCAACTATGAACGCGTGCTTGACAACCACCTCCGTTCTACCTTAGATTGAGTAGATATCTCTTGGATTCTTTAATCAGAATCTTCGTGGTATAAGCTAGAATTGATGGCGGCATTCAAGAGAATCTGGAAGGTCTAAACCTTGTCTGTGATATTCTGAGTAGGATTCAATGATTGAATGACTGTGACGAGCTTCAAACTCGCGATTGTGGGGCGTTAGTGACAGACGCAAAAGAATCACTGGATTCTATTCCGACATGATCGAGAACCGACAGCTGGATAGCCGTGCCGTGACAGGGTGCGTTGAACATTTCCACTGAGAGGATGGGAGGTAGCCATTGACAACGGTAAAACCCTACACACAGCTTGCCATGGAAGGAGCCTTGCGTGTTTGAAGAAGAAGACAGTAGGAAAGCAGAGGTTCAAAAGACAGAGCATCTCCAAAACCTCAACCTATTCTCCATTACTGCAAAACAAGTACTTATTTTATGTTCTTTTGCTTTTTACAATCAATCCTGATAATCTTTGATATCCTGACTAAGAGTTACAAGGTAACCATAGCTTGCTTCAAGCCGACAATCTCCGTGGGATCGACCCTTACTCACGTAAGGTATTACTTGGACGACCCAGTGCACTTGCTGGTTAGTTGTGCGGGATTGCAAAGTGTGATTGCAATTTCGTGCACCAAGTTTTTGGCGCCGTTGCCGGGGATTGTTCGAGTTTGGACAACTGACGGCTTATCTTGTTGCTTAGATTAGGACCATTTTGTGTTGTTGGTTTAGAGTCCTTTATTTGAGTATAATTTCATATTTTAAGTTTGGTGTCAATTGCATGTTTTTGTTTTTCTTTTAATTTTCGAATTTGCAGGTCCTTAGTCCCTTGGTGATCTTTAAAAATTCTAAGTTTGGTGTCTTCTTTGTGTTTTTCTTTAAAATTTCGAAAATTCATGTTTGATTTTTTGAAAAATTTTAAGTTTGGTGTCTCTTTGTTGTTTTTATCTTTCCTCTTTTCAAAAAAATATATATACATATATATCTTGATTACTATTCACATCAATTCCCTTTTCTCCAATATGGACATAAATGGGAATGAACAGTCCAGAAGGACTCTGGGGTCATATGCTAACCCCATTACAGCTGCATATGGGAGTAGCATCTGTACACCTCCCATCAAAGCAAGCAGCTTTGAGCTAAATCCTCAACTCATTATCATAGTGCAGCAAAACTGCCAGTATTCCGGTCTTCCACAAGAAGAACCCACTGAGTTTCTGGCACAATTCTTGCAAATTGCTGACACAGTACGTGATAAATAGGTGGATCAGGATGTCTACAGACTATTACTGTTTCCATTTGCTGTAAAAGATCAAGCTAAGAGGTGGTTGAATAACCAACCTACAGCAAACATAAAGACATGGAAACAGTTATCAGACAAATTTCTGAATCACTTTTACCCTCCAAAGAGGATGACACAGCTAAGGCTGGACATCCAAGGCTTTAAACAAGAGGATAATGAATCCCTTTATAATGCCTGGGAGAGGTATAGAGGTATGCTAAGAAAATGCCCCTCTGAAATGTTTTCAGAGTGGGTACAATTAGACATCTTCTACTATGGGCTTACAGAAAAAGCTCAGATGTCTTTAGACCACACAACTGGTGGATCTATACACATGAGGAAGACAATTGAAGAGGCTCAAGAGCTTATAGACACTATTGCTAGGAATCAATATTTGTACTCTAGCAATGAGTTCTCTCCAAAAGAGGAAGACATGGCAGTAGCCACTGATCCTAATCCTCAAGAACAGATGATTGAGCTTAATCAACAATTACACCTGATGACAAAACAGTTATCAGAATTTAAAGAGATGCTCCATGAAACTAAAATTGCCAACAAGAACATAGAACTGCAGTTGAATCAAGCAAAACAGCAGATATCTAAACAGATAACAGAAGAATGTCAAGCAGTTCAACTGAGGAGTGGGAAGACATTAAATGGCACTGCTCAAAGTAGCAGAAAGTCAAATAAGGAACAATTGACAGAAGATAACCAAACCACTGTCCAAAATCCCTCTGAGGACAGTAAGAGCCCGGAGAGGAGTACTTTTGGCGTTCAAACGCCAGAAAGGGGAGGAAAGCTGGCGTTAAACGCCCATTCCCTGCCCAGTTCTGGCGTTCAAACGCCAGAAAAGGGAGAGAAGTTGGCGTCAAACGCCCAATCTTCACCCATGCCTGGCGTTCAGACGTCAAGGGAGGATCAGACACCTGAGAGTGCTGACAGTAATCCCTCTAAAAAGGCTTCTTCAACCACTTCTGTAAGGAATAAACCTGCAGCAACTAAGGTTGAAGAATATAAAGCCAAGATGCCTTATCCTCAGAAACTCCGCCAAGCGGAACAGGATAAGCAATTTGCCCGCTTTGCAGACTATCTAAGGATTCTTGAAATAAAGATTCTGTTTGCAGAGACACTTGAGCAAATACCTTCTTATGCTAAGTTCATGAAAGAGATCTTAAGTCAAAAGAAGGATTGGAGAGAAACTGAAAAAGTGTTTCTCACTGAAGAATGCAGTGCAGTCATTCTGAAAAGCTTACCAGAAAAGCTTCAAGATCCAGGGAGCTTTATGATACCATGCACATTAGAAGGTGCCTGCACCAAGACAGCCCTATGTGATCTTGGAGCAGGCATCAATCTAATACCTGCATCCACTATCAGACAGCTTGGATTGACTGAAGAAGTCAAACCAACCCGGATATGCCTTCAACTTGCTGATGGCTCCATTAAACACCCATCAGGCATAATAGAGGACATGATTGTCAAGGTTGGGCCATTCGCCTTTCTAACTAACTTTGTAGTGCTGGAAATGGAGGAGCACAAGAGTGCAACTCTCATTCTAGGAAGACCTTTCCTAGCAACTGGACGAACTCTCATTGATGTACAAAAAGGGGAAGTAACTCTGAGAGTCAATGAGGATGAGTTCAAGTTGAATGCTGTAAAAGCTATGCAGCATCCAGACACACCAAATGACTGCATGGGCGCTGACATTATTGACTCTTTGGTGGAAGAGATCAATATGACTGAAAGCCTAGAATCAGAGCTTGAGGACAACTTCTTGGATGCTCAACCTGATCAAGAAGAACCACAGGAAACAAAGGAATTTTCGAAAATTCTTCAGGAGGAGGATAAGCCTCCCAAACCTGAACTCAAACCACTACCCCCATCCCTGAAGTATGCATTTCTGGGAGAGGGTGACACTTTTCCAGTGATTATAAGCTATGCTTTAAATCCACAGGAAGAGGAAGCACTGATTCAAGTGCTAAGGACACACAAGACAGCTCTTGGGTGGTCCATAAGTGATCTTAAGGGCATTAGCCCAGCTAGATGTATGCACAAGATCCTGTTGGAGGATAATGCCAAACCAGTGGTCCAACCACAAAGGAGGCTAAATCCAGCCATGAAGGAGGTGGTGCAGAAAGAGGTCACTAAATTACTAGAGGCTGGGATTATTTATCCTATTTCTGATAGCCCCTGGGTGAGCCCTGTCCAAGTTGTCCCCAAAAAGGGAGGCATGACAGTGGTTCATAATGAAAAAAATGAACTGGTTCTTACAAGAACAGTCACAGGGTGGCATATGTGTATTGACTACAGGAAGCTCAATACAGCCACCAGAAAGGATCATTTTCCTTTACCATTCATAGACCAAATGCTAGAAAGACTAGCTGGTCATGATTATTACTGCTTTTTGGATGGCTACTCAGGTTACAACCAAATTGCAGTAGATCCTCAGGACCAAGAGAAAACAGCATTTACTTGCCCTTCTGGCGTGTTTGCCTACAGGAGGATGCCTTTTGGTCTGTGTAATGCTCCTGCAACCTTTCAGAGATGCATGCTATCCATCTTCTCTGATATGGTGGAGAAATTCCTGGAAGTCTTCATGGATGACTTCTCAGTATATGGAGACTTATTCAGCTCCTGTCTTAACCACCTAGCACTTGTCCTGAAAAGGTGCCAAGAGACTAACCTGGTTTTAAATTGGGAGAAATGTCACTTTATGGTGACTGAAGGAATTGTCCTTGGGCACAAAATTTCAAGCAGGGGAATAGAGGTGGATAAGGCAAAGGTAGAGGTAATTGAAAAATTACCACCACCTGCCAATGTTAAGGCAATCAGAAGCTTTCAGGGACATGCAGGATTCTACAGAAGGTTCATAAAGGATTTTTCAAAAATTGCAAAACCTTTGAGCAACCTGCTAGCTGCCGACACACCATTTGTGTTTGACACACAGTGTCTGCAGGCATTTGAGACCTTGAAAGCCAAGCTGGTCACAGCACCAGTCATCTCTGCACCAGATTGGACATTACCATTTGTACTAATGTGTGATGCCAGTGACCATGCCATTGGTGCAGTGTTGGGATAGAGGCATAACAAGCTTCTGCACGTCATTTATTATGCCAGCCGTGTTCTAAATGATGCACAGAAGAATTACACAACCACAGAAAAAGAGTTACTTGCAGTGGTCTATGCTATTGACAAGTTTAGATCCTATCTAGTGGGATCCAAAGTGATTGTGTACACTGACCATGCTGCTCTTAAATACTTACTCACAAAGCAGGATTCAAAACCCAGGCTTATAAGATGGGTGTTGCTTCTGCAAGAGTTTGATATAGAAATAAGAGACAGAAAAGGGACAGAGAACCAGGTAGCTGATCATCTGTCCCGAATAGAACCAGTAGCTGGGGCGTCCCTCCCTTCTACTGAGATTTCTGAGACTTTCCCAGATGGGCAACTCTTTGCCATCCAGGAAGCTCCATGGTTTGCAGATATTGCAAATTATAAAGCTGTGAGGTTCATACCCCGGGAGTACAGCCGAGTGCAAAGAAAAAAATTGATTTCTGATGCCAAGTACTACCTATGGGATGAGCCTTATCTCTTTAAGAGATGTGCAGACGGAATAATCCGCAGATGTGTACCCAGAGAGGAAGCACAAAGAATCCTGTGGCATTGCCATGGATCATAATATGGAAGACACTTTGGAGGTGAGCGAACAGCAGCCAAGGTCCTCCAATGCGGATTCTACTGGCCTACTCTCTATAGAGATGCCCGAGAGTTTGTGCGTAACTGTGACAGTTGCCAAAGAGCTGGTAACTTGCCTCATGGTTACGCCATGCCTCAACAAGGGATCTTAGAGATTGAATTGTTTGATGTATGGGGAATTGACTTCATGGGTCCCTTCCCACCATCATACTCAAACACTTATATTCTAGTGGCAGTAGACTATGTATCTAAATGGGTGGAAGCAATTGCCACACCTAATAATGATACTAAGACCGTGCTGAATTTCCTCCAGAAACACATCTTCAGCAGGTTCGGTGTTCCCAGAGTACTGATCAGTGATGGGGGCACTCATTTCTGCAATAAACAACTGTACTCTGCTATGGTCAGATATGGAATTAGCCACAAAGTAGCAACTCCGTATCACCCACAGACAAATGGGCAAGCTGAGGTCTCCAACAGAGAGCTCAAAAGAATCCTGGAACGGACTGTTATTGCCCGTAGAAAGGATTGGGCAAAGAGCTTGGATGATGCTCTGTGGGCGTACAGAACAGCATACAAGACTCCTATAGGAACCTCTCCATACCAACTGGTGTATGGGAAGGCCTGTCATCTGCCCGTGGAACTGGAACAAAAAGCCTACTAGGCAACCAGATTCCTAAACATGGAGACTATGTTAGCTGGTGAAAAAAGATTGCTCCAGCTAAATGAGCTAGAGGAATTCAGACTCAATGCCTTTGAAAATGCAAAAATCTATAAGAAAAAGGCAAAGAAATGGCATGACAAGAAATTGTCATCCAGAGTCTTTGAGCCAGGACAAAAGGTCCTGCTCTTCAACTCTAGGCTCAAATTGTTTCCAGGAAAGCTTAAATCCCGGTGGAGGGGTCCGTATGTGATTACAGGAGTGTCACCATATGGATATGTTGAGCTTCAGGATATTGATTCTGACAAAAAGTTCATTGTTAATGGACAGAGGATCAAGCATTATCTTGAAAGCAATTTTGAGCAGGAATGCTCAAAACTGAGGCTGGAATGATCCTCAGTAAAGGTCCAGCTAAAGACAATAAAGAAGCGCTTGCTGGGAGGCAACCCAGTCATTAGCAGGTTATATGTTTTATTTCTACAAGGGCAATTATCAAAAATTGAAGGAATTCACAGAGTTACAGAAGGATCCAGTGCAAAAAGCAGAGAAAAAGAGCTTACTGGCGAAAAAACGCCAGTAAGAGGTACTTTGGGCGTTAAACGCCAGAATGGGCACCATTCTGGGCGTTTAACGCCAGGTGTGCAGCATCCTGGGCGTTTAACAAAACGCCCAGTGGCAAAGGGGACTCTGGCGTTTAACGCCAGCCAGGGTACCTGGCTGGGCGTTAAACGCCCACAATGGCTAGCAAATGGGCGTTAAACGCCAGAATGGATGCCATTCTGGGCGTTTAACGCCAGAAAGGTGGGGGACAGAGATTTCATTTTCTGATTAAAGTTTTTTCAAACTTCCCTTTTTTGAACCATACTTTTCTACACAAACACATTTCAAACTCTCATCATTCATCTTCAAATCTTCAAAAAATCAAAATCATTCTTCAAATCTCTCTCAAATCCTTCCCAAATCTTGTTTAAAAACTCAACTTTCTCTCAATTTCTTTCCATATCTTCTCAAATCTCCTTCCAAATTTTCGAAATCTCTCCTTCCCCCCCTTATATATACATGTTCGGCCTCCCTATTCCCCCACACCATTCGAATTTGCTCTTCTCCTCTCTCTCCTCTTTCCTTTCTTTTGCTTGAGGACAAGCAAACCTCTAAGTTTGGTGTGCTTTTTCGTGATCACTAAGCCGAGATTCATCAAGATCATGGCTCCCAAGGGAAAACAAACCAATTTAAGAGGAAAGAAAGAGAATAATCCAAAGAATCTTTGGAATCAAGAGAAGTTCTTAACCAAAGAACATGAAGACCATTATCATAAAATAATGTGTCTGAGGTCAGTGATCCCAGAAGTCAAATTCGATTTGAAAGAAGATGAATATCCGGGGATCCAAGAGCAAATTCGAAACAGAGGATGGGAAGTTCTAACCAATCCTGAGATAAAGGTTGGAAGAAATATGGTTCAGGAATTCTACTCAAATCTGTGGCTGACAGATAAGCAGAGAATGACTGGAACTGCTTTCCATACTTACAGAACCATGGTCAGAGGGAAAGTTATCTACTTCCATCTGGACAAAATAAGAGAAATATTCAAATTGCCTCAACTGCAAGATGATCCTGAATCCTTTAATAGGAGAATGGTGAGAGCAGATAAAGGGTTGGATCAAGTTCTAAAGGACATATGCCTCCCTGGAACTAAGTGGGTAACCAATTCAAAGGGTATCCCAAACCAACTCAAGAGGGGAGACCTCAAACCAATTGCAAGAGGTTGGCTAGACTTTATTGGGCGTTCCATACTGCCCACTAGCAACCGTTCTGAGGTCACTATCAAGAGAGCCGTGATGATTCATTGCATTATGCTTGGAAAAGAAGTGGAGGTTCATCATCTGATTGCTTGTGAGATCTACACAATTGCAAATAAGAATCCCACTAAAGCTAAACTGGCTTACCCAAGCTTGATCTCCTTTCTCTGTAAAGAGGCTGGGGTGAAGATGGGAGTAGATGAATTCATACCCATTGAACATCCAATCACCAAGAAGTCAATGGAAGGACAAATGCAAGACAACTCTATCAAGAGGAGGGCGCAGGAATTCCTCCCTGAATTCCCTAAAATTGACTACTGGACCAGCCTAGAAGCATCTATCACCAAGTTACAAGAAACTATGGAGCAACTTAAGGAAGAACAGCAGAATTAGAACTGCATGCTCTGCAAATTGCTGAAGGAACAAGAGAAGCAGGGGCGTGAACTTCAAGAGTTAAAACGCCAAAAGCTCTCCTCTCAAGTTGAGGGAGCATCCACTTCTCAAAATCAAGGTTGTTGAGTCCTAACTCTGTGATAACCTATATCATTAGGGGCCTATTTAAATTTTTATTTTCTATTCCTACTAGTCTTATCTCATATCTATTTTTGAGTCTTGTTCTTAATTCATAATTAATAAGAATTTAAAAGTTCATGCCTTAAAGCTATGAATGTCCTATGAATCCATCACCTCCCTTAAATGAAAAATGCTTTAATCACAAAAGAACAAGAAGTCCAGGATTTCGAATTTATCTCTGAAACTAGTTGAATTAGTTTGATGTGGTGACAATACTTTTTGTTTTCTGAATGAATGCTTGAACAGTGCATATGTCTTTTGAATTTGTTGTTTTAAGAATGTTAAAATTGTTGGCTCTTGAAAGAATGATGGAAAAGGAAAACTATTATTGAGGATTTGAAAAATCATCAATTGATTCTTGAAGCAAGAAAAAGCAGTGATTCAAAAAAAAAAAGAAAAAAATAGAAAAAAAAAGAAAAAAAAGAAAAAGCAAGCAGAAAAAGCCAATAGCCCTTTAAACCAAAAGGCAAGGGTAATAAAAAGGATCCAAGGCTTTGAGCATCAGTGGATAGGAGGGCCTACAGGAATAACATCCTGGCCTAAGCGGCTAAACCAAGCTGTCCCTAACCATGTGCTTGTGGCGTGAAGGTGTCAAGTGAAAACTTGAGACTGAGCGGTTAAAGTCGTGATCCAAGGTAATAAGAGTGTGCTTAAGAACCCTGGACACCTCTAATTGGGGACTCTAGCAAAGCTGAGTCACAATTTGAAAAGGTTCACCCAATTATGTGTCTGTGGCATGTATGTACCCGGTGGTAATACTGGAAGACAGAGTGCTTTGGGCCACGGCCAAGACTCATAAAGTAGCTGTGTTCAAGAATCATCATACCTAACTAGGAGAATCAATAACACTATCTGAATTCTGAGTTCCTATGGATGCCAATCATTCTGAACCTCAAAGGATAAAGCGAGGTGCCAAAACTGTTTGGAAGCAAAAAGCTACTAGTCCCGCTCATCTAATTGGAACTATGTTTCTTTGATATTTTGGAGTCTATAGTATATTCTCTTCTTTTTATTCTATTTTTATTTTCAGTTGCTTGGGGACAAGCAACAATTTAAGTTTGGTGTTGTGATGAGCGGATAATTTATACGCTTTTTGGCATTGTTTTGAGTATGTTTTTAGTATGATTTAGTTAGTTTTTAGTATATTTTTATTAGTTTTTAGTTAAAATTCACTTTTCTGGACTTTACTATGAGTTTGTGTGTTTTTCTGTGATTTCAGGTATTTTCTGGCTGAAATTGAGGGATCTGAGCAAAAATCTGATTTAGAGGCTGAAAAGGACTGCAGATGCTGTTGGATTCTGACCTCCCTGCACTCGAAGTGGATTTTTTGGAGCTACAGAAGCCCAATTGGCGCGCTCTTAACGGCATTGGAAAGTAGACATCCTGGCCTTTCCAGCAATGTATAATAGTCTATACTTTGCCCGAGATTTGATGGCCCAAACCGGCGTTGCAAATCAGCTTCAGAATTCCCATCCTTTAACGCTGGAACTGGCACAGAAATTGGAGTTAAACGCCCAAACTGGCATAAAAGCTGGCGTTTAACTCCAGAAAGAGCCTCTACACGAAAATGCTTCAATGCTCAGCCCAAGCACACACCAAGTGGGCCCGGAATTGGATTTTTCTGTCATTTATTCATTTCTGTAAACCCTAGGTTACTAGTTCACTATTAATAGGATCTTTTGACATTGTATCTGGACCTCATGACACTTTACACGTTTCTCATTGTATCTTCTGCAGCATGAGTCTCTAAACCCCATGGTTGGGGGTGAGGAGCTCTGCTGTGTCTTGATGGATTAATGCAATTACTACTGTTTCTTATTCAAGCATGCTTGCTTCCGTTCTAAGATATCACTTGTTCTTAACCCGGATGAATGTGATGATCCGTGACACTCATCATATTCTCAACTATGAACGCGTGCTTGACAACCACCTCCGTTCTACCTTAGATTGAGTAGATATCTCTTGGATTCCTTAATCATAGTCTTCGTGGTATAAGCTAGAATTGATGGCGGCATTCAAGAGAATCTGGAAGGTCTAAACCTTATCTGTGGTATTCTGAGTAGGATTCAATAATTGAATGACTGTGACGAGCTTCAAACTCGCGATTGTGGGGCGTTAGTGACAGACGCAAAAGAATCACTGGATTCTATTCCGACATGATCGAGAACCGACAGCTGGATAGCCGTGCCGTGACAGGGTGCGTTGAACATTTCCACTGAGAAGATGGGAGGTAGCCATTGATGTAACGACCCAACTTCTAGAACGTCATGATCGTACCAAAAGTAAGGCGTTACCAACCTGCTTTCCTTTATTAACTATTTACTATTGAGCCTCTAGTTCGATATCGCGATTCAATTTTAGTAAAAATACCAGAAAATTTTGTTTTTATTTATCAAATCATATAGCAAACATCACCAAGTAATAATAATCACATAATTATTAATAATAATATCTGTCATACAAAAGATTTCAAATAAAATTCACATACAAATCCTATCCCTCTGTATAAAGTAAAAATGTTAAGCAATAAGAGCGAGGGAACTTCTATGGAAGTAACTTAACTCATAAGTAAATTCTATAATCTCCCGCAGCTTCAAACTGGGTCTTCAAACCTGTTCACTGAAAGGGTGGAAGATTTTGGGGTGAGAACAAACCACACGTTCTCAGTAGGAAATGGGAATGCCGTAAAAGTAATGTTTAACATGCAAATAGTTAACATACTCAAGGAAACTATATTTTTATCAAACCTTTTTGAAAATACTTTTGGTTTTACTTTAGCTAATTAATTACCTCCTTCAAAAATCTAAGCTTAAAACAAATTCCAAAATATAAAACTAGTCACATTAAGTCTTTCTCAACCACACGATTAATTTTCAATCACAACGTCAATTCTTACTCATCATCATACATTCACCAACTAATAGCACAAGCAAAAGATTCAATTCAACACACAAACAAGTCACAGCAAGGCAAACAGCACAATCACAAGGAAGTACAACGAGCAAGCCCAATCAAATGCAAATGCACAAACAAGGATGATGCATGTCTAGCCCTAGTGCAGGTAATGAGCTCATCTGTCGGTTACTAACCCGCTCCCGACATTATCCAGCAACCTCTGTCTGGATAAGGCTTTCCTATTGGCTATACCCCTGTGTACAGGAAATAACCCCTCTGCCACCACAGGGTCCACTGCACGCAGGAAATAACACATCTGCCACTGCAGGGATGTACGCCGACACACCTTCTGTATACAGGAAATAACCCCTCTGCCACTACAGAAATGGAACAGGTGGTCACGGTACTTCTGTAGCAGGAAATAACCCCTCTATCTTACAGAATTAAAATTGGATCTGTACCGTAGGAAAGCGTTCTCAGTAATCATACCATTATCTATCTGACTGCCTCACTGCAGCAGATGATCATACAAGTATATCTAGAGTTGCCTTAATGCAACAAATGAATAAACACATCTCAGGGGTTGCCTCAAGCAACAGATGACCTTTCAACAGGTACCCTGCTTTTTTTATTCTCTTTTGTAATCATAAATATGCAAGCGGGACAAAACCCACGTCCTTGCACACAATCCCGTATACCAAATAATCTTTTCTTAAAAGAATCATTGAAGTTATTATCATTAGATAAGCCTTAAATATTGATTTTGGTTAAGTCCTTATTTTTATAAAAATTTGGACATAATCTCCTTTGAAAATAGGACTTAGCCACCCTTACGGGTCCCAACCAAACAATTTACCAAACTCTTTTCAACCTTTCCAATATCAATTCAATTCAGAAACAAGCAAATTCCAACATTGAATCAGCCATATAATGCTAAGGTTCATCTTTAATTTTATGAACTCGTAACTATCACTCAAGCATTCTCAACACCCTATCTTCTTTTCTGTTTTTAATATAGCAAATGAACTCAGAATTGCGCAAACTTTATGTCCAGGCGTTCATCTTGAAATAAGCTTTCTAACAAACCAAAGATCATAATTTTCTGGTTTCTCTAGCCTTAGGAATAAAGGAAAAACCGAGACTGCTCTGCAGTGCGTAAAACCAGAAAAACAGCAGCAGCATGTGATATTCAATATTCAATATAAAATCCAAGTTAAATCCAATGACTTTAAAAATTAATACAGTTCAACTTCACTCATCCAAGTTTCTTTTCCAATTGGTTTCAGGTCAATATCATTTTTAATGAAGAAATTATATAACCTAGAAGTTGGCTAATTTTCTGCAGAATTCTGCTTTAAAAGTTAATGAACTTATTTTCTTCCAAGTCCCATAACTTACTCATTAAAACATGGATAGCCCTGAAATTTAAGTCATATATGCTAAACATGCTTAGTTTTCACTTCCAATTGGTTGCATCTCAATATCATTCCAGATTTAAAAATTATAAAACCTCAAAGTTACTGACTTCGAAAACAAAGCCTGACTTTTACTGCATAAAACGTCTTTCTTTGAAAATCCAAATCTTTAAAACCACAACTCTAACAATTCTAAATTTTTATGAAATTAAAGTATTAGGACCAAAGTTTAATTTAAAATTGGTTCCATTTCAAAATTCAAAATGCAGAATTTCCATTAAAGAAATCAAGTTGCTGCTGTGTTAAATGCTCAGCAGAAAAACCAGATTTGACATCCATGACTCAAAAATTCACCATAAATCATAAACTTAGTGAAAAAGCCTCAAATTCAGCAGTCCAGTTCCCTATATTCCCAAGCTCAATCCGGACTTGGTCTCACACAATTCCGATAATCACAGAAATAGTTGTAGCTTTTCAAAGTGTCCGGCTTCTTTTAAACATAATGCAGAAAATCAAGTTTTACACTTTAACTTTGAAAAATCATAACTAGTTCTATAATTAGTTCAAACTTCTCAAAATTGAGTCTCAACAACAACTTTTATTATACTTTACTCAGCATTTACTCTATTACCCTTTCGATTATCGTTGAATAACTGATTCACTTCCAAAGTCACTTTTAATTTCAAAAATCAGATTTTCAGCAACTAGTTCAACATTTTAAGATTCAATCTTCCAATTATTCCTTAAGCCCAACTTCAATTAATCACTAACTAAACCCATTACAATAAACCAACTCAACAGCAATAGTTTCAATTTGACCCATCAAAATACCAAAATCACAATAATCTCTCATCAAACAATTTATAATTCAATCTCACAAAATCAACAAATTCAACCAAATTTCCAATCAAAAATCTCAATCATTTCCCATCATAATTTCAGCCACACAACTCAACTAATTCAGTATAATCACATAGAGTCAGAACTTTTCAACAATTTCATCCATATCAGAGAAAACAATATCAATTACAACTTCAAGCACTCACAACGAAGCCCAAGGACATTCACAGCCTTAACCTGAATTCAATAATCCCAAATTTCACAATCTCAAACTAAGCTTATTTCTATCAATTAGTCTCTCATAACAACAAAACCAATTACATTCGTAGCAGCAATCCAAACTAAATTCATCAATTATCTATTCAACAGCTGTTCAATACTTAACTGGGCATATTTCAGTTTAATAAATTACACTAAATTAATAATTATTCACAACAGCATCTAAGTTCAATCACAGCTCAGAATATTCACAACGACTAACTAATTTCAAAAGCATTTCAGGTCATTCATGTTGATTAAGAAATTCTTAAATATTATTAACCATTTGCACTTATCCAATAACTTGGTAGGCATTCTAAATTAAAAATGTTAAATCCCCTACCTCGACTAGCCGAAATTCGATAATCAAACGCAACAAAGCCTTCTTTTATTTTTAATTCGCAGTGGTAACAGCAACCTTGAACCGAACTAACAGCAGCGGCATTTCTGATCACTTATCAACAGCAGCAGTGGCGTGAACTAATCAATTCAGAACCAGAATAGCACTCTTGACAAGCACCAACGACCTCGGTGGCAACTGCGGCGGTGCAGAGTAACTCAGTGATAATTTTGTTTAATACAAACAGTCTCAATGACAGGCTTCACAGTAGAGACAAATTGGGCGACAAGGAAGAATCAAAAACAGGGTGAAGCTTACCAAAATAGTAGTGGTTCTAATGGTGGTTTCCTGGGCAGCTCGAATGTTGTTTCTCGGTGGCAGAGGGCTCCGGTAACTCGCAGAATTCAGAGGCAGAGGCAGAACAGGGGATAAAGATGAGTAGTGACAAGGATGAATTGCTTCAGAAATCAGAACAGTATCCTCAGAAAGCTCTAACAACCTTCCAGCGATAGCTACGCCAGCGCGGTGGTTCGGCGACTTCCACTGGCGGTGGCTCGGACGGCAGCGGCGACGGCAACCACTACGACAGCGTTCACAGCTACTTCTCCCTCATCTCAGTCTTCCTCGAGGACGGGACGGACTACAAGGTTGCGGCAGGAAGATCGAGGACGTTCGGTCTCCTTCAACAGCGAGCACGAGCTTTCCTTCTCTCCTTGGTGACAACGCGTGCGGCTGTTTGATGGCAGACCAGCAGCAAGGCGCAGCTCCACAAACGGCGACAAGGACGGCGGCAGTGGTAACAGTGTCTCCCTCCTCTCTGAATCTTTCGTCACTCTCTCCGTGGGTGTGGGTGTTTTGTGCGTTGGTAGGTGAAGGAGAAAGGGGGTGAAGGCTGCGTTCAGAAGCTGAGGAAAGGGAAACATTAAGGTTAGGGTTTCTGGGATTTGGGAATTAGGGTTTCTGATTCAATTTGGGAATTTAGGTTTAGGAATTAGGGATTTTATAAAAGAATATGGATAGATATGAATAGATATTTTGATAAAATTGAAGGGTAGAATAATTTTAAAATCACATATGCTCTATTAAAAATATTTAGGAACATCATTTATCAACATATTTCTAAACTCAATCAATTATTTCTAATTTATATTATAAAATGAACAAGTTAATTATATTTTGTAAAATACAATTTAAATTCAAATATCAATTTTCTAGATTAAATCATACAAATCTCTATTAGTTTTCTATCTCTGAAACTTTAATTTCAATTTATAAAATAATTAATTATATTAAAAATTGTACATAAATATTAATTGACTTAAACTTAAAGTATTTATAAATATCAATCTAATCATTTCTAATAAAATAATTTCTAGGAATTCAAATTAATAACATAATTCATTTAAAATAGAATTTATTTAAATTAAGTTATACAATTCTTTCTTATTTTTCAATTACCAAAATTATAACTTCAATTATACCAAATATCTAATAAAATTTATATAAAAGTTCTAATTAATTTAAACTTTAATTATCATGAAACTCCATTTAATTACATTTAGTAAAATAATTTTCTTAAAATAAATCACAAATAACTAATTATTTGATTTTCAAAAACTAGGGTTGTTACAATTGACAACGGTGAAACCCTACACACAGCTTGCCATGGAAGGAGCCTTGCGTGTTTGAAGAAGAAGACAGTAGGAAAGCAGAGGTTCAAAAGACAGAGCATCTCCAAAACCTCAACCTATTCTCCATTACTGCAAAACAAGTACTTATTTCATGTTCTTTTGCTTTTTACAATCAATCCTGATAATCTTTGATATCCTGACTAAGAGTTACAAGGTAACCATAGCTTGCTTCAAGCCGACAATCTCCGTGGGATCGACCCTTACTCACGTAAGGTATTACTTGGACGACCCAGTGCACTTGCTGGTTAGTTGTGCGGGATTGCAAAGTGTGATTGCAATTTCGTGCACCACATCCCAAGGAAAAAATTAAGTTCACCCATCATACTCATGTCAAATTCACTTGTCATGAGCTTTCCAAATTCAGTACAAAGGGATTCATTTGCTGATCCAAAAATAATGTCATCAACATATATTTGGACTAAGATAAAAGAATTATTAGAATTTTTGATAAATAGAATTGTATCAGTGGTGCCTCTTTGAAAACCATTTTTCAAAAGAAAAGAGCTAAGTCTCTCATACCAAGCTCTAGGAGCCTGTCTTAAACCATAGAGAGCTTTAGACAATTTAAAAACATGATTGGAATGCTCTTTATTTTCAAAACCAGGAGGCTGCTCCACATATACTTCTCTATCTATCACACCATTCAAAAATGCACATTTCACATCCATTTGGTATAATTTAAAACCACAAAATGCAGCATAGGCTAGGAGACGTCTTATGGCTTCCATTCGGGCAACAGGGGCAAAGGATTCATCAAAGTCTATTCCTTCTTCTTGGTCATATCCTTGTGCCACTAGCCTTGCCTTGTTTCTTGCAATGCTACCATCTTCTCCTAACTTGTTCTGGAATATCCACTTGGTGCCGGTCACTTTCTTTCCACTTGGCCTTGGAACCAACGTCCACACTTGGTTCTTTTCATACTCAAGAAGCTCATCCTCCATAGCCTTAATCCAAGAGGGGTCACTAAGGGCTTCCTTGACGTTTTGAGGCTCCATTTGTGAGAGGAGGGCAATGTTTGAACCTTCATTTGCCTTTCTAGTGGAAGACCTAGTTTGCACTCCATGAGAGACGTCCCCAATTACAAATTCTTCAGGATAATTCTTCAAGAATCTCCATTCATGAGGCTTGGTGGACTTGGAGGCAGATTCAGTCATCGAGGGATTCTGTGTGCTGCTGGCTGCAGAATTTCCTTCAGATTCATGAGACAAAATGGAATTGTCTCTTGAATTTTTAGCATTTGCTGTTTCTGGTTCAGCTTGTCCAGATTTTTCTTTTCCAAGATTCTGAGCAGTTTCATCCTCCTTTTGAGCTTGATTTCCTGCATCACCATCTTCCAAAATGCTTTGCACCATGTTAGTATCACAAAATGTAACATGTATGGATTCTTCAATAATTCTAGCATCTTGATGATAAACTCTATATGCTTTACTAGTTGTGGAATATCCTACAAACAAGCACTCATAAGCCTTTGGATCAAATTTTCCCAAATTTTCTTTGTTATTCAAGACAAAACATTTGCATCCAAAGATGTGAAAGTAATCTAAGTTTGGTGGGTAGCCTTTCCAAAGTTCATAAGGGGTTTTCTTCAAAAATTTCCTTATGATTGTTCTATTCAAAATGTGGCAAGCCGTGTTAACCGCTTCAGCCCAAAGGAATTTTGGAACATTACTCTCACAAAGCATAGCTCTTGTCATCTCTTGTATGCTTCTATTTCTTCTTTCCACAACACCATTTTGTTGTGGTGTCCTTGGACAAGAGAAGTTGTGAGATATTCCAAGTTCCTCACAAAAGGATTCAAACAAATTATTTTCAAATTCAGTTCCATGATCGCTTCTTATAGAAGAGATTTTCAAATCCTTTTCATTTTTAATTTTCTTGCAAAAAGGTTCAAAGCCCGAAAAGGCTTCATTTTTGTGTGCAATAAATAAAACCCAACCAAACCTAGTATAGTCATCCACAATTACTAAACCATAATGTTTACCACCTAGGCTTTGAGTTCTTGTTGGACCAAATAAATCAATGTGTAGCAACTCAAGTGGTCTTTTAGTAGAGATGTCTTCTGGTGGACGAAATTGTGATCCATATTCTTTTGCATTTGTATGAAATCATTATTATGGCACCGGTTGAATTCACAACTCCGTTCAACTAACCAGCAAGTGTACTGGGTCGTCCAAGTAATAAACCTTACGCGAGTAAGGGTCGATCCCACAGAGATTGTTGGTATGAAGCAAGCTATGGTCACCTTGTAAATCTCAGTTAGGCAGATTAAATTGGTTTATGGTTTCGAAAATTAATAATAAAAAGAAATAATAAAAGGGTCCTTTTGCAGATTCATTGGTGGGAATTTCAGATAAGCGAATGGAGATACTGTATGGCTCAAGAACGCCTACTTTCCTATTGCTTCAATTCAATCCTTCTTACTCCTTTCCATGGCAAGCTGTGTCTAGGGGTTCACCGTTCGACGATGGCTACTTTGTCTTCCTCTCTGGAAAATGGTCCTCTGCGGCTGTCACTCGCATGGCTAATCGTCTGGAGGCATCACTCTGGCCGAAGGCTACATCCCATCCTCGCAGTGAAAACTACGCTCACGCGCTCTGTCACAGCACGGCTAATCACTGGTTGGTTCCCGCTCCTACTGGAATAGAATCCCTTGATTCTTTTGCGTCTGTCACTAACGCCCAGCACTTGCGAGTCTGAAGCACGTCACAGTCATTCATTACCGGAATCCTACTCGGAATACCACAGACAAGGTTAGACTTTCCGGATTCCCAGGATCCTACTCGGAATACCACAAACAACGTGAGACTTTCCGGATCCTCATGAATGCCGCCATCTATCTAGCTTATACCACGAAGATTCTGTTGGGGAATCTAAGAGATACACATTCAAGCTCTGTTGCATGTAGAACGGAAGTGGTTGTCAATCACGCGCGTTCATAGGTGAGAATGATGATGAGCGTCACATAATCATCACATTCATCATGTTCTTGGGTGTGAATGAATATCTTGGAATAAGAATAAGATAGAATTGAATAAGAGAAAATAGAATTGCATTGAAACTTGAGGTATAGCAGAGCTCCACACCCTTAATCTATGGTGTGCAGAAACTCCACCGTTGAAAATACATAAGTAAAACGTTCAGGCATGGCCGAATGGCCAGCCCCCAAAACGTGATCAATAGCCTCTTAAGATGAAGAATAAAACAAAACTGAGACCAAAGATGTCTAATACAATAGTTAAATGTTCTATTTATAATAAACTAGCTCCTAGGGTTTACATGAGTAAGTAATTGATGCATAAATCCACTTCCGGGGCCCACTCGGTGTATGCTTGGGCTGAGCTTGATCAATCCACGAGCTGAGGCTTCTCTTGGAGTTGAACTCCGAGTTACGACGTGTTTTGGGCGTTCAACTCCGGATCATGACGTTTTTCTGGCGTTTAACTCCAGACTGCAGCATGTACTTGGCGTTCATCGCCAAGTTACGTCATCAATTTCCGAATAAAGTATAGACTATTATATATTGTTGGAAAGCTCTGGATGTCTACTTTCCAACGCCGTTGAGAGCGTGCCATTTGGTGTTCTGTAGCTCCAGAAAATCCATTTCGAGTGCAGGGAGGTCAGATTCCAACAGCATCAGCAGTCCTTTTGTCAGCCTTTTTCAGAGTTTTGCTCAAGTCCCTCAATTTCAGCCAGAAATTACCTGAAATCACAGAAAAACACGCAAACTCATAGTAAAGTCCAGAAATGTGAATTTAACATAAAAACTAATGAAAACATCCCTAAAAGTAGCTTGATCTTACTAAAAACTACCTAAAACAATGCCAAAAAGCGTATAAATTATCCGCTCATCACAACACCAAACTTAAATTGTTGCTTGTCCCCAAGCAACTGAAAATCAAATAGGATAAAAAGAAGAGAATATACTATAAATTCCAGAATATCAATGAATATTAATTATAATTAGATGAGCGGGACTTGTAGCTTTTTGCTTCTGAACAGTTTTGGCATCTCACTTTTTCCTTTGAAGTTTAGAATGATTGGCTTCTCTAGGAACTTAGAATTTCGGATGGTGTTATTGACTTTCCTAATTAAGCATGTTGATTCTTGAACACAGCTACTTATGAGTCTTGGCTGTGGCCCTAAGCACTTTGTTTTCCAGTATTACCACCGGATACATAAATGCCACAGACACATAACTGGGTGAACCTTTTCAGATTGTGACTCAGCTTTGCTAGAGTCCCCAGTTAGTGGTGTCCAGAGCTCTTAAGCACACTCGCTTTGGATCACGACTTTATCCACTCAGTCTCAAGCTTTTCACTTGGACCTTCATGACACAAGCACATGGTTAGGGACAGCTTGATTTAGCCGCTTAGGCCTGGATTTAATTTCCTTGGGCCCTCCTATCCATTGATGCTCAAAGCCTTGGATCCTTTTTACCCTTGCCTTTTGGTTTTAAGGGCTATTGGCTTTTTCTACTGCTCCTTCTTTTTTTTTTTTCGCAAGCTTCTTCTTTTTCACTGCTTTTTCTTGCTTCAAGAATCAATTTTATGATTTTTCAGATCATCAATAACATTTCTCTTTGTTCATCATTCTTTCAAGAGTAAACAGTTTTAACATTCATAAACAACAAGATCAAAAATATGCACTGTTCAAGCATTCATTCAGAAAACAAAAAGTATTGTCACCACATCAATATAATTAAATTAAATTCAAGGATAAATTCGAAATTCATGTACTTCTTGTTCTTTTGAATTAAAACATTTTTCTTTTAAGAGAGGTGAAGGATTAATGGAATTTATTCATAGCTTTAAGGCATGGTTACATACTAATGATCATGAAATAAAGACACAAAACTTAGATAAACACAATATTAAAAACCGAAAAACAGAAAGAAGTAAAGAACAAGGAATGAATCCACCTCTAGTGGCGTCTTCTTCTTGAAGGTCCAACAATGTCCTTAAGCTCTTCTATGTCCCTTCTTTGCCTTTGTTGCTCCTCCCTCATTACTCTTTGATCTTCTCTTATTTCTTGGAGAATGATGGAGTGCTCATGATGTTCCCCCCTTAATTGTTCCACATTGTGGCTCAAACCTTCTAAAGAAGTGTTAAGTTGCTCCCAATAGTTGTTTGGAGGAAAGTGCATCCCTTGAGGCATCTCAGGGATTTCTTGATGATGAGCTTCCTCATGCATCTCTTGAGAACCGTGAGGGGTCTCTCTTGCTTGCTCCATCCTCTTCTTGGTGATGGACTTATCCTCTTCAATGAAGATGTCTCCTTCTATGATGACTCCAGCTGAGTAACATAGATGGCAAATAAGGTGAGGAAAAGCTAGCCGTGCCATGGGTGAAGGCTTGTTGGCTATTTTGTAGATTTCATTGGAGATGACCTCATGAACTTCTACTTCCTCTCCAATCATGATGCCATGAATCATGATGGCCCGATCCATAGTAACTTCAGATCGGTTGCTAGTAGGAATGATGGAGCGTTGAATGAACTCCAACCATCCTCTAGCTATAGGCTTGAAGTCCAGTCTTCTTAGTTGGACTGGCTTGCCTTTGGAGTCTCTCTTCCATTGAGCTCCTTCCACACAAATGTCCATAAGGACTTGGTCCAACCTTTGATCAAAGTTGACCCTTCTAGTGTAGGGGCGTTCATCACCTTGCATCATGGGCAAGTGGAATGCCAACCTTACATTTTCCGGACTGAAATCCAAGTATTTCCCCCGAACCATTGTGAGATAATTCTTTGGACTCGGGTTCATACCTTGATCATGGTTCCTAGTGATCCATGCATTGGCATAGAACTCTTGAACCATTAAGATTCTGACTTGTTGCATGGGGTTGGTTAAGACTTCCCAACCTCTTCTTCGGACTTCATGTTGGATCTCCGGATACTCATTTTTCTTGAGCTTGAAAGGGACCTCAGGGATCACCTTCTTCTTTGCCACAACATCATAGAAGTGGTCTTGATGGCTCTTGGAGATGAATCTTTCCATCTCCCATGACTCGGAGGTGGAAGCTTTTGTCTTCCCTTTTCCTTTTCTAGAGGATACTCCGGCCTTAGGTGCCATTGATGGTAATAGAAAAACAAAAAGGTTATGCTTTTACCACACCAAACTTAAAATATTGCTCGCCCTCGAGCAAGAGAAGAAAGAAGAGAAGAAGAAGAAGAAGAAAATATGGTAGAGAAAGGGGAGTGATGGTTCGGCCAAGGGTGAGAAGAAGGGGTTGTGTTGTGTGAAAATGAAGTAGAATGGAAGGGTATTTATAGGGAGAGGGGGTAGTGTGTATTCGGCCATTTAGGGTGGGAATGGGTGGGAAATTGGTTTTGAATTTTTGAAGGTAGGTGGGGTTTATGGGGAAGAGTGGATGGATGTAAGTGGTGAATGGGGTAATTGGGAAGAGGAATTGAGGTGATTGGTGAAGAGTATTGGGAAGTGTGGCATGGGGAATAGGAGAGTGTGATTAGGATTAAAAGGTAAGGTGGGAATATGTTAGGTGGGGATCCTGTGGGGTCCACAGATCCTGAGGTGATCCTGTGGGGTCCACAGATCCTGAGGTGTCAAGGAATTCCATCCCTGCACCAAATAGGCATGTAAAATGCCTTCGTGCATCATTCTGGCATTTAAACGCCCATTGGTGCACATTATGGGCGTTCAACGCCCATGTAAAGCATGTTTCTGGCGTTGAACGCCAGTTTCATGCTTGTTACTGGCGTTCAGCGCCAGCTTTTCTTCTCTGGGCACATTCCTGGCGTTCAGCGCCAGAATGTTGCTTGTTTCTGGCGTTCAGTGCCAGAATGATGCTCTGTTCTGGCGTTGAACGCCAGCCAGATGCATCTTACTGGCGTTGAACGCCAGCCTGTGCGTCCTCCAGGGTGTGAATTTTTTTCTTCTGCTGTTTTTGATTCTGTTTTTAATTTTTATGATTTTTTCGTGACTCCTCATGATCATGTACCTAATAAAACACAAAATAACAATAAAATAGAATAAAATAAAATTAGATAAATAAAATTGGGTTGCCTCCCAACAAGCGCTTCTTTAATGTCAATAGCTTGACAGTGGCTCTCATGGAGCCACAAGGTGATCAGGTCAATGTTGTATAGTTGCCAACACCAAACTTAGAGTTTGGATATGGGGTCTTAACACCAAACTTAGAGTTTGGTTGTGGCCTCACAACACCAAACTTAGAGTTTGACTGTGTGGGCTCTTCTTGACTCTGAACTGAGAGAAGCTCTTCATGCTTACTCTCTTCTGTCACAGAGGGATGGCCATGTGCCTTAAACATAAGGTAGTCCCCATTCAATTGAAGGACTAATTCACCTCTGTTGACATCTATCACAGCTCCTGCTGTGGCTAGGAAAGGTCTTCCAAGGATGATGCAATCATCCTCTTCCTTCCTAGTGTCTAAGATTATGAAATCAGCAGGGATGTAAAGGCCTTCAACCTTTACTAGCACGTCCTCTACTATTCCATAAGCTTGTCTCAATGACTTGTCTGCCAGTTGTAATGAGAACAAGGCAGGTTGTACCTCAATGATCCCCAGCTTCTCCATTACAGAGAGTGGCATAAGATTTATCCCTGATCCCAGATCACACAGAGCTTTTGCAAAGGTCATGGTGCCTATGGTATAGGGTATTAAGAACTTGCCAGGATCTTGTTTCTTTTGAGGTAGAATTTTCTGAATCCAAGTATCCAGTTCATTAATGAGCAAGGGAGGTTCACTTTCCCAAGTCCCATTACCAAATAACTTGGCATTCAGCTTCATGATAGCTCCTAAATATTGAGCAACTTGCTCTCCAGTCACATCTTCATCCTCTTCAGAGGATGAATAGTCTTCAGAGCTCATGAATGGCAGAAGAAGATTTAATGGAATCTCTATGGTCTCTTTGTGAGCCTTAGATTCCTTTGGATCCTTAATAGGAAACTCCTTCTTGCTTGAGGGACGTTCCAGGAGGTCTTTCTCACTAGGATTTTCGTCCTCCTCCTCCCTTGTGCATTCGGTCATATTGACTATGTCAATGGCTTTGCACTCTCCTTTTGGATTCTCTTCTGTATTGCTTGGGAGAATACTGGGAGGAGTTTCAATGACTTTCTTACTCAGCTGGCCCACTTGTGCCTCCAGATTTCTAATGGAGGGTCTTGTTTCACTCATGAAACTGAAAGTAGCCTTTGACAAATCAGAGACTACATTGGCTAAATTAGAAGTGTTTTGTTCAGAATTCTCTGTCTGTTGCTGAGAAGATGATGGATATGGCTTGCTATTGTTCAGCCTGTTGCGTCCACCATTGTTAAAGCCTTGTTGAGGCTTTTGTTGATCCTTCCATGAGAAATTTGGATGATTTCTCCATGATGAGTTATAGGTGTTTCCATAAGGTTCACCCATGTAATTAACCTCTGCCATGGCAGGGTTCTCAGGATCATAAGCTTCTTCAGAAGCTGCCTCTCTAGTACTGTTGGATGCATGTTGCCATCCATTCAGATTTTGAGAGATCATGTTGACCTGTTGAGTCAACACTTTGTTCTGAGCCAATATGGCATTCAGAGTATCAATTTCAGGAACTCCTTTCTTTTGAGGTATCCCATTATTCACGGAATTCCTCTCAGAAGTGTACATGAATTGGTTGTTTGCAACCATGTCAATGAGTTCTTGAGCCTTTTCAGGCGTTTTCTTCAGGTGAATAGATCCACCTGCAGAATGGTCCAATGACATTTTCGAAAATTCAGAGAGACCATAATAGAATATATCTAAAATGGTCCATTCTGAAAACATGTCAGATGGACATCTTTTGGTCAGCTGCTTGTATCTTTCCCAAGCTTCATAGAGGGATTCACCATCTTTTTGTTTGAAGGTTTGAACATCCACTCTCAGCTTGCTCAGCTTTTGAGGAGGAAAGAATTTATCAAAAAAGGCAGTGACCAGCTTATCCCAGGAGTCCAGGCTATCCTTAGGTTGTGAATCCAACCATATTCTAGCTCTGTCTCTTATAGCAAAAGGGAAAAGCATGAGTCTGTAGACTTCAGGATCAACTCCAATCGTCTTTACAGTCTCACAGATCTGCAAGAACTCAGTTAAAAACTGATAGGGATCTTCAGATGGAAGTCCATAAAACTTGCAGTTTTGTTGCATTAAGGCAACTAGCTGAGGTTTCAGCTCAAAGTTATTGGCTCCAATGGCAGGAATGGAGATGCTTCTTCCATCAAACTTGGACGTTGGCTTTGTGAAGTCACCAAGCATTCTCCTTGCATTATTATTATTTTCGGCTGCCATCTCCTTCTCTTGTTCGAAAATTTCTAAAAGGTTGTTTCTGGATTGTTGTAATTTAGCTTCTCTTAATTTCCTCTTCAGAGTCCTTTCAGGTTCTGGATCAATTTCAACAAGAGTGCCTTTTTCCCTGTTCCTGCTTATATGAAAGAGAAGAAAACAAGAAAAGAAAGAGGAATCCTCTATGTCACAGTATAGAGATTCCTTTATGTTAGTAGAAGAAGAAAGGGGTAGAAGAATGAAGAAGAATTCGGATTTTTAGATGAAGAGAAGTGTTAGTAATTAAATAATTAAATAGAGAAAGGGGGGAGATAGAATTCGAAAATAATTTTGAAAAAGTGGTTAGTAATTTTCGAAAATTAAAGATAAGATATAATTAAAATTAAAATTCAAAACAATTAAAAAGAGTTTTTGAAAAAAAGAGAGATATTTTCGAAAATTGAAGAGGGGAAAGTAGTTAGGTGGTTTTGAAAAAGATAAGAGACAAACAAAAAGTTAGTTAGTTGATTGAAAAAGATTTGAAATCAAAATTTAAAAAGATAAGAAGATAATAAGATATTTTGAAATCAAATTTTGAAAAAGATAATATTTTGAGAAGGATAAGATAAAAAGATAAGATAAAAGTTTAAAAAAAAAGATATTTTGAAAAAGATTTAATTTTTAAAATGACTTAACTAACAAGAAACTACAAGATAAGATTCTAGAACTTAAAGATTGAACCTTTCTTAACAAGAAAGTAACAAACTTCAAATTTTTGAACCAATCACATTAATTGTTAGCTAATTTTCGAAAATTAGATATAAGAGCTAAGAAAAAGATTTTTGAAAAATAATTTTTTAAAATTTTCGAAAATAATAAAAAAAAATGAAAAAGATATGATTTTTGAAAAAGATTTTGAAAAGATAAGATTTTTAAAATTGAAATTTTGACTTGACTTGTAAGAAACAACTAATTTTAAAAATTTTTGACCAAGTCAACCCAAAATTTCTAAAATTTGGAGGGAAATAAGGAAAAGATATTTTTTTGAATTTTTGAATTTTTTATTATGAGAGAGAAAAACAACAAAAATACTTAATGCATGAA